>NC_069500.1:336187263-336482263 GCF_027579735.1 Bombina bombina | reverse complement strand
AAACCACGGAACAGCAAAACATACCGGTTTCTTTCTATCAATCTCAAATAAACCATATCGTCTTAAAACATTTCCACAAGCATACTTTACCATACAACCAGCCATGCTATCCTTACCACTCAGAACCACACGCCTACTAACATATTTCACAGCCAAAAATCTCTCCACATTTGGAAAACCCTTACCACCAACATTCTTACTCTTAACAACAACATCTCTTTTCAAACGCTCCATACCAGAACTCCAGAAAAAAGAAAACAACACTCTCAAAATTCTCCGAAAAATCCTCTCAGGTGGCGGAAAAACTAACGCCAAATATAACATAATAGGGATCAAAACCGATTTAATAACTAACATTTTTCCTTCCAAAGATAAAGTCCTTAAAGACCAAAACTGAAGTTTTCTACTCACTTTATCAAAAACATTCTCCTAACTTTCCAAGCCTTTCAAATCCACATCAAATTTCACACCCAACACCTCAATTGCACCTTCAGTCACAGGCCATCCACAAGAATCAATCTCCCTATCATTAACAAAAACTTTAACTTTACACTTATTCCAATTAACTCTGAAACCACTTGCCATACAAAAACATTCAACTAAAGTTTTCACCCTCCTCAAACCAGCCTGAGTCTCACATACCACACTCACATCATCCTTATACCCAATCACTTTTAAACACCTTCCATTACTACCAGGAACACTCACACCTCTAACTAATTTATCCTTCCTCAAACAAGTTAATAATGGCTCAATGACACATACAAATAACACAGGAGACAAAGGGCATCCTTGACGCACTCCAGATTTAACACAAAATTCCTCAGTCAAAAAACCATTCACCTGAACTTGACTCACATTATCACTATACAAACATTTAAACCATCCAATAATCTTACCAGAAAAACCTAAACGTTCTAAAACATGAAACATAAAATCATGCACTACCCTATCATACGCTTTTTCAAAATCCACAATAGCAACAGCAACAGACCTCATCCTCTCCCTCACATAACACAGTACATCCCGTAGTAACAACAAACTTTCAGAAATCTGACGCCCACGAACAGCACACACTTGCTCTTCACCCACAAACTTACCAATCACTCCACGCATTCTATTTGCCAACACCTTTGCAATAACCTTAAAGTCAACATTCAACAACGTAATCGGCCTCCAATTCCTCAAATCTCTCTTATCACCCTTTTTAAATAACAAAACAATCAAACCTTTCCTCATTGAAACAGGCAAAACATTCATTCTAAAAACAAACTTACAAACATCTCAACCCCAATCAAATTCCAAAAACAAGTATAAAATTCAACAGGCAAACCATCACAACCAGGTACCTTCCCATTCTTAAAACTCCTAACAACCTCTGCAATCTCATCCAAACTTAGATCCCTTTCTAACAAATCGTTATCATATTTTTCCAACTTAATCTCAGTGTTTTCCAACAACTCATTTTCCAATAAAACATCTCTTGTTTTTTCTTTATACAGCTCACTGTAAAACTTCACGCAAAACACCATCCGTACCATTAACTTCACACTCAACCTTATCAAAAACACTAACAAAACCAGTCTTTCCTTCAAAAGCTTTCTTAAAAAAATATTTACTACAAGACTCATCCTTTTCCATTTTCTCCAATCTTGCCACAAAAACAATTTTCTTTCCTTTTTCATGCATACACTTTTTAATTATCTTTCTTGCTTCAGCAATTTCCTCATGCACATCAATACCACAATTTCTCAATTCATACAAATACAACAACCTCAGATACCATTTATCATACAACTCCCTTTCCATTCTAGCTTTCTCACAGCCTTTCTTAATAAAAAAACCTCTTTATTTCCACCTTCAACCATTCCCACCACATAAGCACATTACTAAAATCACATTTTCTTTCACGCCACCTTTCATACATCCAAACAAACTGACGCTTAAACTTCTCATCTTCTAACAAATCCACATTCAGTTTCCAAACACCCTTACCATACTTGATCTTCAAATCACAATTCACCTTACACATCAAAAGGGCATGATCCGTAAAGGGCATCCGCTTTAAAGAAAAATTATCAACACATAAAAATTTAGATAAAAAACAAAAATCAATTCGAGATTTTATCCCACCACTATAACTAAAGAAAGTAAAACCCTCCCCTGAAAAAGAAACAGACCCGAAGGCATCCTTCAAACCGAAAGATTTAAGCAAATCAAGTCAAAACTTCCCTGAGCTATCCACCCTACAATCACTCCCACCCTCTCTGTCCCCATTCTTAATAATACAATTAAAATCCCCAACCAAAAAAGTTGTCTCTCGACCTGGCAGAAAAAACTTTAAAGTTTCAAAATTAAGCAAACGTTCTACCCTATTTGGAGAAGCATATACATTAAACAAACGAAAAACAGTCCCACAAAAACTAAAACTAACCAAAAGTACCCGACCTGGGACAATATGAACTACATTAAGTATAGAAAAACTAAACCCCTTAAGCAAAACTCCCACCCCCCCCATTCCTATCAGAAGAACAAGACCATACTTTAGGACCATATTCCCAGTCAGCACATTTAGGATGTTCAGAGAGACTACATTCCTGCAAACAAAAAAATATTAGCAGAACATACAGATAATAATTTAAAAATTGCAGCTCTCCTTGTTATAGTTGTCATACACTTGACATTAAGGGAAGAACTGGTCAGAAACATCACAAAAATAAATTAAAGAAAAAAAATAAAAAAATAACATCAGGACTGTTACGGTTACCCTTAGTCTCGCTGAGAGATGGACCGCTTAGTAGCCTGGATCCCTATTGCTAAAGAGGGGAGAAGCTGCTTTCCATAGTATTCTATATGAGTCTTGCAAATATAGAATAATCTCCCTTAGCTGCAGTACAGCTAGGATACCCTTCTGCCCACAAAAACGAGTCAACGCTGCGATTGAGGGTCAAACAAGAACTCAGGACTGGGATGCCCAGCCTGCTTTTTATTAAGGTTACATGCACACAGGGCACTCCCAGGGGGAGAGGGGGGGGGGAAGCACAAAATCCCCCATCACACATTTAGATAGAGAGCACTGTCCTTTGACAGGCCACAATAGGATTACAGTACTTAAGATAACAAGTTTACAAGTTCATCTTATCAATTAGCAGTCTGGCTCCAGAGGTGATTAGACAATGGGATTGGTTATCCCTAAATGTGTATTTAGGCAATAGTTTCTAAAAGCTGAAAAAAAAGAGTTAACTCTTTATGAAATGATACTTGTTACGGTTTTCTTGGAGCCCTTCTTAGGCGCTGGCTTGCTGGTTCAGGCATTGCTGCTGGGAAATAAGCTCTTCACAACAAAATAACTAATGCTTCTGTAACAAGGACTTCTTCTTTCCTTTTCTTAGGACTCAAAGGAGATCCTTTAAATCTGCCTCTGTGACGTTCCGACCTCCTAGGCTCCCCCTTGCCAGCCTCATAACCAGTAACTTCAGCAAGTTGGTTCACATCTCTTTTATCTAGATAACCAACAGAAGAGGCATCAGAAAAGTCACCTATACACTGGCTTGAGTCAGAAGGAACGTCTTTAGTAGAGACAGAAGGAAACTCTGAAATTAAAGAGTCAGCATCACTTGTAGTATCTGGATCTGCACCCTTAACTACTGGAAGATTCAAATCAGGACTCTCCCATCCATCAGAATCCGCATCTATTTTTCGCTTGGAGGCAGATTTTTTCCCTTCAGTGTCCATATCCTCCTCAGAACTAGAGGACACAACAGCAGACCAATCAATGTTCTCCCCTTCACCAAGAACAGCATCAGGAGCAGCATCACAAGATGACTCAGTGAAGGAAAAAATCTCTGTCCCAGGAACAGCAACAGTATCATCCACAGAATTGGGCAACAGGGCTTCAAGAACATCTGAAGCAGCTATCATATTAGATTTAGCAAGATCCCCCTCCTGAAGATGAGATTGGGCTTCCTCTACCTTTTCAGCCACAGGAACCACCACAGGAGCATCAGACACCTCTCCGACAGGGACCCCAACTGCAGATTTCTTACACAAAAGAGGTAATATAGAGTTCAATGCCTCATCAGAGACCTCCTCCTCATTCACAGATGGCTCAACTGCAACTGAAGATGTTTTTTTTGCAACATCAGCATTGGAAGGCTTCACTCTATCAAGCCCCTGAAACATCATCAAAGGACACATCCTGCACAGATGACTTGAAGAACCACACAGGTCACAGGTCCGGTGTTTACTACAGTGGGCAACAAGATGATCCTCCTCACCGCAATTTCGACATCTGGCACCTGGGCAATTTTCAGCAATGTGACCAAACAGGTTGCAACTACGGCAAAAAAGAGGCATATCATCATAGTATAGGAAACCTCTATTTCCACCAATGGCGAAAGTCTGTGGAGGGTGTTTCTTTCCACCAATACCTAATTCATCCGGCACAAACCTCACCCAGAACCTGCGCTTTCCATTGAAAGTCCCAAACTGATTCTTCAGCTTGCTACCTCCTTGAACATCATCAAAGTAGCGACAAAGAAACAGACGAATTTCCACATCAGTGACCCAAAGGTTGTACATATGTACTGTCACCGGGATTCTTCTTTCCCTCTGCACACAGGCAACAAATTTCATGCCAACCAACTCTGGAGCAGCAGCCATATCAATAGTCCGTTGATAGCAGGTCTGTAAATAATGCTCATTGGTGAAAGCCACATCAAAAATCCCTCTTGAAGGGAATGACTGAACACAATGCAAGCTTGCTCTTGGAATCTTCAAAACACCCTCCAAAACCACCTGCTGGACATGAGCCAAACCAATCTTCTCTCAAAAGTCCTCAGAAATCAACACCCGAAGAGTATGGGGAACATTTGGCACATTGGTAGCCATATTTGCCCTATTGCCTCTTTAGGCTGGATTTCAGAGCGCCCCCCCAAAAGCAGCATGTGGCTGAAGTCCAGGGACAATGCCACAAGGCCAAGGGGACGGCCCTACTACCCAGTTGCTGTACGCCTAAGGAGTAGCCAACCCCCCAATAGCAGCAGGAGCCCAAACCCCAAAGGGAAAGGACTCCAGGCCGAAGGAGCAGGTCTCCAGGCAGCAAACCAAGACCAAGACCAAGTACAGAAAACTGCACTTGATCCAAGCCAAAGGCCCGAGAAGCAACCTCAGCTGATCATTTCGGCCTATTGTGGGCCTCGTCAGTGAGGTGCAGCAGTATTCCTCTAAGCACACTGAGCAAGGAGTCCACGTCTGGTTGCCCCTTTTTTCCCATAGGGAGACTAAATACATACAGAGAGAAGTGCACTCACAGGAATGAACAACTGGCTCAATAACATTGTTAGCCTGTTCTATGGCGATTTACCACCTGGGTGCAGCTTTTTAGCTCAGTAATGCCTTTCACAGAGTAGAACGTTCCTGTAGTATATCAGTCTGATCCCGCCTATTACGGGCAGTCCAGCGCCGAAATACCAGGCAATTCATCTCTTAACAAGGAACACAGCAACCCCAGACTATCGTTTCGGCCTTCATTGGGCCTCGTCAGTGAGGTGTAGCTATATTCCTCTAAGCACACCGAGCAAGGAGTCCACGTCTGGTTGTCCCTTTTTTCCCATAGGGAGACTAAATACATACAGAGAGAAGTGCACTCACAGGAACGAACAACTGGCTCAATAACATTGTTAGCCTGTTCTATGGTGATTTACCACCTGGGTGCAGCTTTTTAGCTCAGTAATGCCTTTCACAGAGTAGAACTTTCCTGTAGTATATCAGTCTGATCCCGCCTATTACGGTCAGTCCAGCGCCGAAATACCAGGCAATTCATCTCTGAACAAGGAACACAGCAACCCCAAACGATCTTTTCAGCCTTCATTGGGCCTCGTCAGTGAGGTGTAGCTATATTCCTCTAAGCACACTGAGCAAGGAGTCCACGTCTGGTTGCCCCTTTTTTCCATAGGGAGACTAAATACATACAGAGAGAAGTGCACTCACAGGAATGAACAACTGGCTCAATAACATTGTTAGCCTGTTCTATGGCGATTTACCACCTGGGTGCAGCTTTTTTGTCTGGGGTTGCTTTGTTCCTTGTTCAGAGAGGAATTGCCTGGTATTTCGGTGCTGGACTGACCTTAATAGGCGGGATCAGACTGATATACTACAGGAAAGTTCTACTCTGTGAAAAGCATTGCTGGGCTAAAAGAAGTTGCACCCAGGTGGTAAATCACCATAGAACAGGCTAACAATGGTATTGAGCTGCTTGTTCGTTCCTGTGAGTGCATTTCTCTCTGTGTGTATTTAGTCTCCCTATGGGAAAAAGGGGAAACCAGACGTGGACTCCTTGCTCAGTGTGCTTAGAGGAATACTGCTACACCTCACTGACGAGGCCCAATGAAGGCCGAAACGATCGTCTGGGGTTGCTTTGTTCCTTGTTCAGAGAGGAATTGCCTGGTATTTCGGTGCTGGACTGACCGTAATAGGCGGGATCAGACTGATATACTACAGGAAAGTTCTACTCTGTGAAAAGCATTGCTGGGCTAAAAGAAGTTGCACCCAGGTGGTAAATCACCATAGAACAGGCTAACAATGGTATTGAGCTGGTTGTTCGCTCCTGTGAGTGCTTTTTTCTCTGTGTGTATTTAGTCTCCCTATGGGAAAAAGGGGAAACCAGACGTGGACTCCTTGCTCAGTGTGCTTAGAGGAATACTGTTACACCTCACTGACGAGGCCCAATGAAGGCCGAAACGATCGTCTGGGGTTGCTTTGTTCCTTGTTCAGAGAGGAATTGCCTGGTATTTCGGTGCTGGACTGACCGTAATAGGCGGGATCAGACTGATATACTACAGGAAAGTTCTACTCTGTGAAAAGCATTGCTGGGCTAAAAGAAGTTGCACCCAGGTGGTAAATCACCATAGAACAGGCTAACAATGGTATTGAGCTGCTTGTTCGTTCCTGTGAGTGCATTTCTCTCTGTGTGTATTTAGTCTCCCTATGGGAAAAAGGGGAAACCAGACGTGGACTCCTTGCTCAGTGTGCTTAGAGGAATACTGCTACACCTCACTGACGAGGCCCACAATAGGCCGAAACGATAAGCTGAGGTTGCTTCTCGGGCCTTTGGCTTGGATCAAGTGCAAGAAGATATACAGAGGGCGACTCCTAGTGTGGAATTAGTAAGCAGAGTGTGAACCCACCAGCTTTACCCTTCAGAGATATACTCACAAAGTATAGAGCACACTGTAGTGCTAATGAAGCAAGCTGGGTATATTAAAAGTGGCCCAGCGCACATACCACTCCGGTGAAAGATGGTCCAATGTATTCAGAAGGTTCAGATAAAAAATTCAGGAGACTCCAGATATATATAAAAAACACTTTATATAAAAATATAACAGTGTACAATAAAAATCAGTAGAATTCGCTACGCGTTTCTCAGAGCTACCACTCTGTTTCCTCAGGCAAGTTATACTGATCTAAAACTGAAGTCTCCTATTTATACATCCTCAAATAAATTAAAACATTGGTCACACCCAATTTACCAATTACTTATGCAAATGTTGCTATGGTGACCTTCACAATACAAACTGACTTTTCTTGATACCAGTATGTGAATATATAACTCATTGTATGCATAGATCTACTTTAACATATACAGCTAGTATCAAAACAAGTATATAGCAGATATTACAATATATCTCATAAACATTTCGGAAGAAAACATATATAGTATGCACAATAGTGTTTCAGCAAAAAAACAAATACAGCACTCATATAGTTGGTTCATTAAATTTTCAGCAATCTCTCTTTATGAAAGTGAATGCACTATTTATTTCTATTTTATATGGTTAATAACTTCTTTATTTCCTGAGGATTTCTTTCCTCCCCTTTGTTCATAGTAGAAAGTCTAATTTATTTATTAATTAAAAGCATTAGCTAGTTTGTTTATATCATATATAAAGCTGTCAGCTTGTGGGTGTGTGTCATTAGCCTATCTCACACTTCCATATGTGTGGGTAATGGCTAGTGGGCGTGTATCATTTATCGCCGGTCTTTAAATACAATTCCTCAACTTTCTTCCTAATATATTCTTACCCCTTTTGACATGATCTCCTACAATAAACTGTTTAAATGTTATCTGAATTGTTGTATTGTGCATATCATAAGCTGATTTTATGAAGGGCTATGTCTATTTGTTTAAAGCTCCCTCTCTGATTTCACAATGTCCAATGTGTAGGTGATAATCCGTGGGCGTGTAGCATAAACCAATCACGCGTCACTATGTGTGTGAATCCCAGCTTATAGGCGTGTGTTTTCTATCGTTAAAAAAAAAAAAAAAAAAAAAATCAACTATTGTCTATTTATTTTTTTGGGATATGAACTGCTTTGCTATTATGATATATTTATATATAACCCTATGGCTATGTTCGAGATAGCATCAGCCAATTTGTGTAGCCCTTTGGTATTACTGCTCTGTGAAAGCATATCCTATCCTCACAGTATTCGTCAATTTTTACTGAATCATAACATTCAAAATAATGCCAGTCTCGTAATCATTGCGCTTCAATCGAATAGATGCATATACTCATATATTTTTATATATTGGTAACCTGTATAATGTATATAAATAAAACTATATATATATAAAAAAATATGAATTATAGTCTTCCATTTTTTGTGTGTGCTTTCTGTGCCCTAGTGAATAAATTAATAAATTGTTCTATATGAAAAGACATGTGAAAAAACATATAGAGGAAAATTATGGTTACTATATGCTATAAATAGTGATAATTAGTGAATTCTATGTGTGACTAGTGTTAAGTACTCTAACTATATCTTATTTTATGTAAATAAATATATATAAATAGATGTGCTATTATAAAAACCTATGTGACTAGAGTAATAATATATAAATAATATAACTATAATAATATTATGTGTATGACCATGAATATATCAATTCCTATGTGACTCATATGATTAAATGTGTATAGTGTGACAATGTTAAGTGTTTATAATTAATATAATAAATACTCTATGTGTATGAATATAGACAAATTGTATGTTTATAGTATTCTAAATATACATATCTCCATTAATGTGATTAAATGTGTTTTATAGTGATATGATGCTTGAATGATTGTAAGATGGATAGTAAATACTGAATATATTTTCAAGATGAAACATTACTGGTATATTAAGATATTTACTGGGTGGTGACCTCAGGTGATCTATACTTACATTCCTTCTAAATAATATATATCAATATCAATGAGGATATGATCCATTATATACACATTAATATTAAGTGCACTACTAATGTGAGAGAACAGATATGAAGCTTGTATAACAGAACCCTTAAATTAAAAGATAGAATGAACTGAATGTTTGTACTGGATTGATCTAAAAGGCTGCTGTATCAATTACTTCATTGAGGCCTTCTGGATGTAAAGATGAAAATCTATAGATCCAGAAGGTCTCCCTTTGACGAAGTTTAATCATTCTATTTTGGGAATTACTAGCAGTCACTACCTCGAGTGGGGTTATCTTCATAAGGCATTTGTTAGTGCCATGTGATGCTGTATGATGTCTAGAAGTACTGTATTTATCTAATCCTTTCACAATGCATCTGAGATGTTCAGACCATCTCTGTCTTATCATCCTGCAGGTGCGGCCTATATAATGTAGGCCACAGATGCAGGTGATACAATAGACCACATAAGTAGAACTGCATGTTATTTTTTGTGTTAATGTAAAAGTTTCCCCTGTGTTATTTACTTTGATACTCTTTTGTCCATTGATGGTATATTTACACATACTGCATCTATTTTTGTGACATCTGAAAAAGCCTATTTTTGCACCTTGAGTGCTATCTTGTATGTTTCCTCTATTGAATGGTGCATTTGTTTCCCTTTTGCACATCACTATCTTACTAGGTGCAAGTTTTTCCTTTATTGTTGGGGCTCTCCTAAAAGTGCATATTGGTTTCTCCCCTAAAATGGATCGCAGAACAGGGTCTTTCTTTAATAGTGTCCAATGTTTAGATAAGATCTTTCTAATCTCCCTATGGTTGTCGTTATATCTCGTAATGAATGTTGATTCATATCCTGAATCAAATGTAGATTCTTTCTTCTTTTTACTAGTGAATAATTCATGCCTATTTTGGGCACGTGCCCTATGGTAACTATGTTCAATGAGAGATGCAGGGTAATGTTTTTCTTTAAAACGATCTATGAGGGTCTGGCTTTGGATATCAAATGTATTGATATCTGTACAATTTCTTCGAATTCTTCGAAACTGACTGTATGGTATGTTTATTTTCCAACTGGAGTAATGGTTACTGTGATAGTCTAGTAAATTGTTGCTATCGACTGTTTTGAAAAAAGTGCATGATTCCACCTTATCATCTATGCCCCACATTAGGGAAACATCCAAAAAATCAATTTTATCTATTTGTACGTTCCATGTGAACTTAATCCCCATATTATTCATATTTAATTCATTCTGAAAGGCTGTCAGAGAATCCAATGGACCCTTCCATAAAAAAAGCAGATCATCTATATAACGGCCATAGAAGACCAGATTTTGCTCCCAGTTAGAATCATAGATGTAAATTGATTCAAAATAACCCATGAATAGGTTTGCGAAACTGGGAGCAAATCTGGTCCCCATGGCCGTCCCTTTAATTTGTATATAAAAGTTATCTAAAAACTGAAAATAATTATGGGTCAAAATAAAATTGATGAGTTCTAATATGTAATTTTTTTGAAGGTCCGACATATATATGTCTTCACTTAGAAAATAATCTATTGATTTTAACCCTATGTTATGTGCAATATTTGAATAAAGCGAAGTGACATCACAAGAGACCCAATACAAATTTTCTTCTTTTTTGATGTTAGAAAGTTTGATTAATAGATCAGTAGTGTCTCTAATGTAGGACCTCAGTTGTGATACATATTTTTGAAGATAAAAATCAATATAAGAAGATAGATTGTCAGTGATACTATTCATTCCTGCAATGATAGGCCTACCGGGTGGGTTATTTAGTTGTTTATGTATTTTGGGTAGGTGATAATAATAAGGTATGTTCGGACTTTTGGGAATCAAATATGTTTTTTCTTTTTTATTCAAAATGCCATTTGTATGTCCAAAATTAATCAATGTTATTAACTCTTTTGAAAAGTTGTCTGTGGGATCTTTTTCTAATTTATTATAATATTCTTTGTCAAGAACTATTCTGTATGCTTCATTGATATAATCCAGGTAGTTTTGGATCACTATCCCCCCGCCTTTGTCCGCCTGGCGGATGACTATGTTCTTATCTCTAGTAAGTTCCAAAAGGGCTTTCTTTTCATTGGGCCAAATATTACTATGATTGCTGTTGCGGATGGGAAGTTTTTCCAAATCTTCTAACACTAGACTTTGAAAAATATCAAGATATGCTGTATCCTCTCCTTTTGGATTGAATGAAGATGGTGGTGCAAAATTTGTGTGAATCACTCCCTCAAAAAGTTGTTCTGATAGATCTTCAGGATCAACATATATTACTGTAGTATTCCTACATGTTGGCATGTTATCTGTGAGAATGGGGATACCTATATTTCTATTTGTTTGAAGTGATTTTTTTGCAAAATATCGTTGTAATGATAACTTTCTCGTGAATTTATTTAGATCCACATATATTTCAAACATCCTATGTGGATTTGAGGGGCAAAAACTTAAACCCTTACCCAAAATTCTTATTTGGTCATTAGTGAGAATTTTGTCGGATAGATTGAAAATACCTTTACTTAATTGCTGTAACTTTTCTTCCTGGGAGGCAATTCCCCTTCCCCTCCGTCCCCGTTTGTGTGTGTTCTTTTGGTTTTTCCTGGTTGTTGATAAGGTGTATTTTGCCCTTCCCTTCTCCATAGAGGTGCTAGGGGAATACGTTCCTCTAAAAAAGGAGGGGGATTCTGTGGTAATGGTGAATTGTGTGTCTGTAAATTATCCCTATTGTTAATGTGTTGATCTTCATATGTCCTATTATTGTTATTGGCGTTTACTCCATGGGTCCTTGGTGTTTCTGCTACATAATCCCTAGCTTGGTGTGTTCTATTATGATGTTGATTATCTCTATAATCCGATGAATGATTATCTCTATATTGATTATAAGTGGGTTTATATGTAGAATAGTGATGTGGCTGCTCTCTATAATGAGAGCTAGTGTTCTGTCTATTTTTATCTTGTTGGTCTCTTTGGTCTCTTTGATTGAAGTGTTGTCTATCATATTGTGTGTAATTTTGATCATTAAGTGGTGTGAACCTATTTGAAATGGGTATCTGATAAGGTTGTTGTTCTCTATGTTCTCTAAAATCTGTGTATGCCGTGTTAGTTTTATTATTTTTTTGTTGTTGAGACTGGGTATTAGAATAATGTCTATTTCCCATGTATTGGGGTCTATTAGAATAGTTTTGGTTTCTAAATCTATTTCTATTGTGATGTGTCACTTTAGTCCAAGTAGATTCATCTGGTTCTTTGTTCTCCTTCTTATTATAGGTATAAACTGTTCCCTTTGTATAATCCTCATCATCCCTTTCTTTTTTCTTATTTTTTTTAAAAATAATTTCATCTTGATATTCATCAGTAGCTTTGATAGTTCTCTCATTGAGTGCTGAATACTCAGAATGATCTTTAAATTGTTCAAGTGATTTTTGGATATTTTCAATTTTTGAGGCTATTTCCTCTGCTAATTTTTCTCTATGGGAAATCAAAATGTCTATTAGATTAAAGGAACAGCTGTCCAGAGCTGAATACCATTTGTTAAGTAATGTGTCATCTTCTTTAAATGAACAACTTTTCAGTAGTCTTAAACCTCTTGGTATTTGTTTTTTGTCTCTATAATATTTCAATGAGTCCAGGTCCCACCAATGTCTATGTTCAGTCTTGATTAATTCTTCCAACTGAGAAAATAATTGTTTAATAGACATTGCACCAGTGTGATCTGTACTCATAGAATTGACATTTGGTTGATATATAGATCTCTTGTTGGCCCTTTCTTTTAGAGATAACATATTCTTATCTATCTATATATATAACAAAAATATACAGTGACCTCTTAGATAGATGATCTCTTAGAAAAAAGAACAGATAGTAAAATACTAAACCCAATACATAAATATTACTTAAATATGTATATGGTACCTGTAACTGGTATTATAAACAGATATAAATATAGATCAGCAGTGACCTCTAGATAAATAAACCAATATTCAATGCCAATGCATGAATACAGCTAAAATAAATATATGATACCTGTGGCTTGTATTATAAATGCAGCATTAGCCAAGACAAAGAACAAAAGAAAGTCCAAAAGAAAGTCCAAAGATGATAGTAAATCCGTTTGTGTGTTGATGATCCAATGATTTATTGCAAAGTTGTTGAGCAGCTCCTTTCAAATGAAATCCTCTACCAGAATTCACTAGACAAATGAAACAAAAAAAGAAAGGGCGCCTCCTAGTGTAGCCAGTATATATAAGGATAAATAGAATGAGATATAGATTTTGTACTCACATGTAGTGAAGGCAAAGATAATGCCTAGATAAGCAGTCTGGAAACTTATCAGTGTCCCAGTTGACTGTGCATTAGAATGCTAGGGCAGCTCCTCTTAGTAGATTTCCAAAATCATCTGAAAAGTAAGAAGATATACAGAGGGCGACTCCTAGTGTGGAATTAGTAAGCAGAGTGTGAACCCACCAGCTTTACCCTTCAGAGATATACTCACAAAGTATAGAGCACACTGTAGTGCTAATGAAGCAAGCTGGGTATATTAAAAGTGGCCCAGCGCACATACCACTCCGGTGAAAGATGGTCCAATGTATTCAGAAGGTTCAGATAAAAAATTCAGGAGACTCCAGATATATATAAAAAACACTTTATATAAAAATATAACAGTGTACAATAAAAATCAGTAGAATTCGCTACGCGTTTCTCAGAGCTACCACTCTGTTTCCTCAGGCAAGTTATACTGATCTAAAACTGAAGTCTCCTATTTATACATCCTCAAATAAATTAAAACATTGGTCACACCCAATTTACCAATTACTTATGCAAATGTTGCTATGGTGACCTTCACAATACAAACTGACTTTTCTTGATACCAGTATGTGAATATATAACTCATTGTATGCATAGATCTACTTTAACATATACAGCTAGTATCAAAACAAGTATATAGCAGATATTACAATATATCTCATAAACATTTCGGAAGAAAACATATATAGTATGCACAATAGTGTTTCAGCAAAAAAACAAATACAGCACTCATATAGTTGGTTCATTAAATTTTCAGCAATCTCTCTTTATGAAAGTGAATGCACTATTTATTTCTATTTTATATGGTTAATAACTTCTTTATTTCCTGAGGATTTCTTTCCTCCCCTTTGTTCATAGTAGAAAGTCTAATTTATTTATTAATTAAAAGCATTAGCTAGTTTGTTTATATCATATATAAAGCTGTCAGCTTGTGGGTGTGTGTCATTAGCCTATCTCACACTTCCATATGTGTGGGTAATGGCTAGTGGGCGTGTATCATTTATCGCCGGTCTTTAAATACAATTCCTCAACTTTCTTCCTAATATATTCTTACCCCTTTTGACATGATCTCCTACAATAAACTGTTTAAATGTTATCTGAATTGTTGTATTGTGCATATCATAAGCTGATTTTATGAAGGGCTATGTCTATTTGTTTAAAGCTCCCTCTCTGATTTCACAATGTCCAATGTGTAGGTGATAATCCGTGGGCGTGTAGCATAAACCAATCACGCGTCACTATGTGTGTGAATCCCAGCTTATAGGCGTGTGTTTTCTATCGTTAAAAAAAAAAAAAAAAAAAAAATCAACTATTGTGTATTTATTTTTTTGGGATATGAACTGCTTTGCTATTATGATATATTTATATATAACCCTATGGCTATGTTCGAGATAGCATCAGCCAATTTGTGTAGCCCTTTGGTATTACTGCTCTGTGAAAGCATATCCTATCCTCACAGTATTCGTCAATTTTTACTGAATCATAACATTCAAAATAATGCCAGTCTCGTAATCATTGCGCTTCAATCGAATAGATGCATATACTCATATATTTTTATATATTGGTAACCTGTATAATGTATATAAATAAAACTATATATATATAAAAAAATATGAATTATAGTCTTCCATTTTTTGTGTGTGCTTTCTGTGCCCTAGTGAATAAATTAATAAATTGTTCTATATGAAAAGACATGTGAAAAAACATATAGAGGAAAATTATGGTTACTATATGCTATAAATAGTGATAATTAGTGAATTCTATGTGTGACTAGTGTTAAGTACTCTAACTATATCTTATTTTATGTAAATAAATATATATAAATAGATGTGCTATTATAAAAACCTATGTGACTAGAGTAATAATATATAAATAATATAACTATAATAATATTATGTGTATGACCATGAATATATCAATTCCTATGTGACTCATATGATTAAATGTGTATAGTGTGACAATGTTAAGTGTTTATAATTAATATAATAAATACTCTATGTGTATGAATATAGACAAATTGTATGTTTATAGTATTCTAAATATACATATCTCCATTAATGTGATTAAATGTGTTTTATAGTGATATGATGCTTGAATGATTGTAAGATGGATAGTAAATACTGAATATATTTTCAAGATGAAACATTACTGGTATATTAAGATATTTACTGGGTGGTGACCTCAGGTGATCTATACTTACATTCCTTCTAAATAATATATATCAATATCAATGAGGATATGATCCATTATATACACATTAATATTAAGTGCACTACTAATGTGAGAGAACAGATATGAAGCTTGTATAACAGAACCCTTAAATTAAAAGATAGAATGAACTGAATGTTTGTACTGGATTGATCTAAAAGGCTGCTGTATCAATTACTTCATTGAGGCCTTCTGGATGTAAAGATGAAAATCTATAGATCCAGAAGGTCTCCCTTTGACGAAGTTTAATCATTCTATTTTGGGAATTACTAGCAGTCACTACCTCGAGTGGGGTTATCTTCATAAGGCATTTGTTAGTGCCATGTGATGCTGTATGATGTCTAGAAGTACTGTATTTATCTAATCCTTTCACAATGCATCTGAGATGTTCAGACCATCTCTGTCTTATCATCCTGCAGGTGCGGCCTATATAATGTAGGCCACAGATGCAGGTGATACAATAGACCACATAAGTAGAACTGCATGTTATTTTTTGTGTTAATGTAAAAGTTTCCCCTGTGTTATTTACTTTGATACTCTTTTGTCCATTGATGGTATATTTACACATACTGCATCTATTTTTGTGACATCTGAAAAAGCCTATTTTTGCACCTTGAGTGCTATCTTGTATGTTTCCTCTATTGAATGGTGCATTTGTTTCCCTTTTGCACATCACTATCTTACTAGGTGCAAGTTTTTCCTTTATTGTTGGGGCTCTCCTAAAAGTGCATATTGGTTTCAACTTTGCAATAAATCATTGGATCATCAACACACAAACGGATTTACTATCATCTTTGGACTTTCTTTTGGACTTTCTTTTGTTCTTTGTCTTGGCTAATGCTGCATTTATAATACAAGCCACAGGTATCATATATTTATTTTAGCTGTATTCATGCATTGGCATTGAATATTGGTTTATTTATCTAGAGGTCACTGCTGATCTATATTTATATCTGTTTATAATACCAGTTACAGGTACCATATACATATTTAAGTAATATTTATGTATTGGGTTTAGTATTTTACTATCTGTTCTTTTTTCTAAGAGATCATCTATCTAAGAGGTCACTGTATATTTTTGTTATATATATAGATAGATAAGAATATGTTATCTCTAAAAGAAAGGGCCAACAAGAGATCTATATATCAACCAAATGTCAATTCTATGAGTACAGATCACACTGGTGCAATGTCTATTAAACAATTATTTTCTCAGTTGGAAGAATTAATCAAGACTGAACATAGACATTGGTGGGACCTGGACTCATTGAAATATTATAGAGACAAAAAACAAATACCAAGAGGTTTAAGACTACTGAAAAGTTGTTCATTTAAAGAAGATGACACATTACTTAACAAATGGTATTCAGCTCTGGACAGCTGTTCCTTTAATCTAATAGACATTTTGATTTCCCATAGAGAAAAATTAGCAGAGGAAATAGCCTCAAAAATTGAAAATATCCAAAAATCACTTGAACAATTTAAAGATCATTCTGAGTATTCAGCACTCAATGAGAGAACTATCAAAGCTACTGATGAATATCAAGATGAAATTATTTTTAAAAAAAATAAGAAAAAAGAAAGGGATGATGAGGATTATACAAAGGGAACAGTTTATACCTATAATAAGAAGGAGAACAAAGAACCAGATGAATCTACTTGGACTAAAGTGACACATCACAATAGAAATAGATTTAGAAACCAAAACTATTCTAATAGACCCCAATACATGGGAAATAGACATTATTCTAATACCCAGTCTCAACAACAAAAAAATAATAAAACTAACACGGCATACACAGATTTTAGAGAACATAGAGAACAACAACCTTATCAGATACCCATTTCAAATAGGTTCACACCACTTAATGATCAAAATTACACACAATATGATAGACAACACTTCAATCAAAGAGACCAAAGAGACCAACAAGATAAAAATAGACAGAACACTAGCTCTCATTATAGAGAGCAGCCACATCACTATTCTACATATAAACCCACTTATAATCAATATAGAGATAATCATTCATCGGATTATAGAGATAATCAACATCATAATAGAACACACCAAGCTAGGGATTATGTAGCAGAAACACCAAGGACCCATGGAGTAAACGCCAATAACAATAATAGGACATATGAAGATCAACACATTAACAATAGGGATAATTTACAGACACACAATTCACCATTACCACAGAATCCCCCTCCTTTTTTAGAGGAACGTATTCCCCTAGCACCTCTATGGAGAAGGGAAGGGCAAAATACACCTTATCAACAACCAGGAAAAACCAAAAGAACACACACAAACGGGGACGGAGGGGAAGGGGAATTGCCTCCCAGGAAGAAAAGTTACAGCAATTAAGTAAAGGTATTTTCAATCTATCCGACAAAATTCTCACTAATGACCAAATAAGAATTTTGGGTAAGGGTTTAAGTTTTTGCCCCTCAAATCCACATAGGATGTTTGAAATATATGTGGATTTAAATAAATTCACGAGAAAGTTATCATTACAACGATATTTTGCAAAAAAATCACTTCAAACAAATAGAAATATAGGTATCCCCATTCTCACAGATAACATGCCAACATGTAGGAATACTACAGTAATATATGTTGATCCTGAAGATCTATCAGAACAACTTTTTGAGGGAGTGATTCACACAAATTTTGCACCACCATCTTCATTCAATCCAAAAGGAGAGGATACAGCATATCTTGATATTTTTCAAAGTCTAGTGTTAGAAGATTTGGAAAAACTTCCCATCCGCAACAGCAATCATAGTAATATTTGGCCCAATGAAAAGAAAGCCCTTTTGGAACTTACTAGAGATAAGAACATAGTCATCCGCCAGGCGGACAAAGGCGGGGGGATAGTGATCCAAAACTACCTGGATTATATCAATGAAGCATACAGAATAGTTCTTGACAAAGAATATTATAATAAATTAGAAAAAGATCCCACAGACAACTTTTCAAAAGAGTTAATAACATTGATTAATTTTGGACATACAAATGGCATTTTGAATAAAAAAGAAAAAACATATTTGATTCCCAAAAGTCCGAACATACCTTATTATTATCACCTACCCAAAATACATAAACAACTAAATAACCCACCCGGTAGGCCTATCATTGCAGGAATGAATAGTATCACTGACAATCTATCTTCTTATATTGATTTTTATCTTCAAAAATATGTATCACAACTGAGGTCCTACATTAGAGACACTACTGATCTATTAATCAAACTTTCTAACATCAAAAAAGAAGAAAATTTGTATTGGGTCTCTTGTGATGTCACTTCGCTTTATTCAAATATTGCACATAACATAGGGTTAAAATCAATAGATTATTTTCTAAGTGAAGACATATATATGTCGGACCTTCAAAAAAATTACATATTAGAACTCATCAATTTTATTTTGACCCATAATTATTTTCAGTTTTTAGATAACTTTTATATACAAATTAAAGGGACGGCCATGGGGACCAGATTTGCTCCCAGTTTCGCAAACCTATTCATGGGTTATTTTGAATCAATTTACATCTATGATTCTAACTGGGAGCAAAATCTGGTCTTCTATGGCCGTTATATAGATGATCTGCTTTTTTTATGGAAGGGTCCATTGGATTCTCTGACAGCCTTTCAGAATGAATTAAATATGAATAATATGGGGATTAAGTTCACATGGAACGTACAAATAGATAAAATTGATTTTTTGGATGTTTCCCTAATGTGGGGCATAGATGATAAGGTGGAATCATGCACTTTTTTCAAAACAGTCGATAGCAACAATTTACTAGACTATCACAGTAACCATTACTCCAGTTGGAAAATAAACATACCATACAGTCAGTTTCGAAGAATTCGAAGAAATTGTACAGATATCAATACATTTGATATCCAAAGCCAGACCCTCATAGATCGTTTTAAAGAAAAACATTACCCTGCATCTCTCATTGAACATAGTTACCATAGGGCACGTGCCCAAAATAGGCATGAATTATTCACTAGTAAAAAGAAGAAAGAATCTACATTTGATTCAGGATATGAATCAA
This sequence comes from Bombina bombina, assembly GCF_027579735.1. NCBI lineage: Eukaryota > Metazoa > Chordata > Amphibia > Anura > Bombinatoridae > Bombina > Bombina bombina. The sequence goes on along the minus strand of NC_069500.1, from coordinate 336,462,423 downwards.
CATTCATTACGAGATATAACGACAACCATAGGGAGATTAGAAAGATCTTATCTAAACATTGGACACTATTAAAGAAAGACCCTGTTCTGCGATCCATTTTAGGGGAGAAACCAATATGCACTTTTAGGAGAGCCCCAACAATAAAGGAAAAACTTGCACCTAGTAAGATAGTGATGTGCAAAAGGGAAACAAATGCACCATTCAATAGAGGAAACATACAAGATAGCACTCAAGGTGCAAAAATAGGCTTTTTCAGATGTCACAAAAATAGATGCAGTATGTGTAAATATACCATCAATGGACAAAAGAGTATCAAAGTAAATAACACAGGGGAAACTTTTACATTAACACAAAAAATAACATGCAGTTCTACTTATGTGGTCTATTGTATCACCTGCATCTGTGGCCTACATTATATAGGCCGCACCTGCAGGATGATAAGACAGAGATGGTCTGAACATCTCAGATGCATTGTGAAAGGATTAGATAAATACAGTACTTCTAGACATCATACAGCATCACATGGCACTAACAAATGCCTTATGAAGATAACCCCACTCGAGGTAGTGACTGCTAGTAATTCCCAAAATAGAATGATTAAACTTCGTCAAAGGGAGACCTTCTGGATCTATAGATTTTCATCTTTACATCCAGAAGGCCTCAATGAAGTAATTGATACAGCAGCCTTTTAGATCAATCCAGTACAAACATTCAGTTCATTCTATCTTTTAATTTAAGGGTTCTGTTATACAAGCTTCATATCTGTTCTCTCACATTAGTAGTGCACTTAATATTAATGTGTATATAATGGATCATATCCTCATTGATATTGATATATATTATTTAGAAGGAATGTAAGTATAGATCACCTGAGGTCACCACCCAGTAAATATCTTAATATACCAGTAATGTTTCATCTTGAAAATATATTCAGTATTTACTATCCATCTTACAATCATTCAAGCATCATATCACTATAAAACACATTTAATCACATTAATGGAGATATGTATATTTAGAATACTATAAACATACAATTTGTCTATATTCATACACATAGAGTATTTATTATATTAATTATAAACACTTAACATTGTCACACTATACACATTTAATCATATGAGTCACATAGGAATTGATATATTCATGGTCATACACATAATATTATTATAGTTATATTATTTATATATTATTACTCTAGTCACATAGGTTTTTATAATAGCACATCTATTTATATATATTTATTTACATAAAATAAGATATAGTTAGAGTACTTAACACTAGTCACACATAGAATTCACTAATTATCACTATTTATAGCATATAGTAACCATAATTTTCCTCTATATGTTTTTTCACATGTCTTTTCATATAGAACAATTTATTAATTTATTCACTAGGGCACAGAAAGCACACACAAAAAATGGAAGACTATAATTCATATTTTTTTATATATATATAGTTTTATTTATATACATTATACAGGTTACCAATATATAAAAATATATGAGTATATGCATCTATTCGATTGAAGCGCAATGATTACGAGACTGGCATTATTTTGAATGTTATGATTCAGTAAAAATTGACGAATACTGTGAGGATAGGATATGCTTTCACAGAGCAGTAATACCAAAGGGCTACACAAATTGGCTGATGCTATCTCGAACATAGCCATAGGGTTATATATAAATATATCATAATAGCAAAGCAGTTCATATCCCAAAAAAATAAATAGACAATAGTTGATTTTTTTTTTTTTTTTTTTTTAACGATAGAAAACACACGCCTATAAGCTGGGATTCACACACATAGTGACGCGTGATTGGTTTATGCTACACGCCCACGGATTATCACCTACACATTGGACATTGTGAAATCAGAGAGGGAGCTTTAAACAAATAGACATAGCCCTTCATAAAATCAGCTTATGATATGCACAATACAACAATTCAGATAACATTTAAACAGTTTATTGTAGGAGATCATGTCAAAAGGGGTAAGAATATATTAGGAAGAAAGTTGAGGAATTGTATTTAAAGACCGGCGATAAATGATACACGCCCACTAGCCATTACCCACACATATGGAAGTGTGAGATAGGCTAATGACACACACCCACAAGCTGACAGCTTTATATATGATATAAACAAACTAGCTAATGCTTTTAATTAATAAATAAATTAGACTTTCTACTATGAACAAAGGGGAGGAAAGAAATCCTCAGGAAATAAAGAAGTTATTAACCATATAAAATAGAAATAAATAGTGCATTCACTTTCATAAAGAGAGATTGCTGAAAATTTAATGAACCAACTATATGAGTGCTGTATTTGTTTTTTTGCTGAAACACTATTGTGCATACTATATATGTTTTCTTCCGAAATGTTTATGAGATATATTGTAATATCTGCTATATACTTGTTTTGATACTAGCTGTATATGTTAAAGTAGATCTATGCATACAATGAGTTATATATTCACATACTGGTATCAAGAAAAGTCAGTTTGTATTGTGAAGGTCACCATAGCAACATTTGCATAAGTAATTGGTAAATTGGGTGTGACCAATGTTTTAATTTATTTGAGGATGTATAAATAGGAGACTTCAGTTTTAGATCAGTATAACTTGCCTGAGGAAACAGAGTGGTAGCTCTGAGAAACGCGTAGCGAATTCTACTGATTTTTATTGTACACTGTTATATTTTTATATAAAGTGTTTTTTATATATATCTGGAGTCTCCTGAATTTTTTATCTGAACCTTCTGAATACATTGGACCATCTTTCACCGGAGTGGTATGTGCGCTGGGCCACTTTTAATATACCCAGCTTGCTTCATTAGCACTACAGTGTGCTCTATACTTTGTGAGTATATCTCTGAAGGGTAAAGCTGGTGGGTTCACACTCTGCTTACTAATTCCACACTAGGAGTCGCCCTCTGTATATCTTCTTACTTTTCAGATGATTTTGGAAATCTACTAAGAGGAGCTGCCCTAGCATTCTAATGCACAGTCAACTGGGACACTGATAAGTTTCCAGACTGCTTATCTAGGCATTATCTTTGCCTTCACTACATGTGAGTACAAAATCTATATCTCATTCTATTTATCCTTATATATACTGGCTACACTAGGAGGCGCCCTTTCTTTTTTTGTTTCATTGGATCAAGTGCAGTTTTCTGTTCTTGGTCTTGGTTTGCTGCCTGGAGACCTGCTCCTTCGGCCTGGGGTCCTTTCCCTTTGGGGTTTGGGCTCCTGCTGCTATTGGGGGGTGGCTACTCCTTAGGCGTAGAGCAACTGGGTAGTAGGGCCATCCCCTTTGCCTTGTGACATCGTCCCTGGACTTCAGCCACATGCTGATTTTGGGGGGGCGCTCTGAAATCCAGCCTAAAGAGGCAATAGGGCAAATATGGCTACCAATGTGCCAAATGTTCCCCATACACTTCGGGTGTTGATTTCTGAGGACTTTCGAGAGAAGATTGGTTTGGCTCATGTCCAGCAGTTGGTTTTGGAGGGTGTTTTGAAGATGCCAAGAGCAAGTTTGCATTGTGTTCAGTCATTCCCTTCAAGAGGAATTTTTGATGTGGCTTTCACCGATGAGCATTATTTACAGACCTGCTATCAACGGACTATTGATATGGCTGCTGCTCCAGAGTTGGTTGGCATGAAATTTGTTGCCTGTGTGCAGAGGGAGAGAAGAATCCCGGTGACAGTACATATGTACAACCCTTGGGTCACTGATGTGGAAATTCGTCTGTTTCTTTGTCGCTACTTTGATGATGTTCAAGGAGGTAGCAAGCTGAAGAATCAGTTTGGGACTTTCAATGGAAAGCGCAGGTTCTGGGTGCAGTTTGTGCCTGATGAATTAGGTATTGGTGGAAAGAAACACACTCCACAGACTTTCGCCATTGGTGGAAATAGAGGTTTCCTATACTATGATGACATGCCTCTTTTTTGCCGTAGTTGCAACCTGTTTGGTCACATTGCTGAAAATTGCCCAGGTGCCAGATGTCGAAATTGCGGTGAGGAGGATCATCTTGTTGCCCACTGTAGTAAACGCCGGACCTGTGACCTGTGTGGTTCTTCAAGTCATCTGTGCAGGATGTGTCCTTTGATGATGTTGCAGGGGCTTGATAGAGTGAAGCCTTCCTATGCTGATGTTGCAAAAAAACATCTTCAGTTGCAGTTGAGCCATCTGTGAATGAGGAGGAGGTCTCTGATGATGCAATGAACTCTATATTACCTCTTTTGTGCAAGAAATCTGCATTTGGGGTCCCTGTCGGAGAGGTGTCTGATGCTCCTGTGGTGGTTCCTGTGGCTGAGAAGGTGGAGGAAGCCCAATCTCATCTTCAGGAGGGGGATCTTGCTACATCTAATGTGATAGCTGCTTCAGATGTTCTTGAAGCCCTGTTTCCCAATTCTGTGGATGATACTGTTGCTGTTCCTGGGACAGAGAATGTTTCCTTCACTGAGTCATCTTGTGATGCTGCTCCTGATGCTGTTCTTGGTGAAGGGGAGAACATTGATTGGTCTGCTGTTGTGTCCTCTAGTTCTGAGGAGGATATGGACACTGAAGGGAAAAAATCTGCCTCCAAGCGAAAAATAGATCCGGATTCTGATGGATGGGAGAGTCCTGATTTGAATCTTCCAGTAGTTAAGGGTGCAGATCCAGATACTACAAGTGATGCTGACTCTTTAATTTCAGAGTTTCCTTCTGTCTCTACTAAAGACGTTCCTTCTGACTCAAGCCAGTGTATAGGTGACTTTTCTGATGCCTCTTCTGTTGGTTATCTAGATAAAAGAGATGTGAACCAACTTGCTGAAGTTACTGGTTATGAGGCTGGCAAGGGGGGGCCTAGGAGGTCGGAACGTCACAGAGGCATATTTAAAGGATCTCCTTTGAGTCCTAGGAAAAAGAAAGGAAAGAAGAAGTCCTGATGTTATTTCTTTTTTTGTTTTTCTTTAATTTATTTTTGTGATGTTTCTGACCATTTCTTCCCTTAATGTCAGGTGTATGACAACTATAGCAAGGAGAGCTGCAATTTTTAAATTATTATCTGTATGTTCTGCTAATATTTTTTTGGTTTGCAGGAATGTGGTCTCTCTGAACATCCTAAATGTGCTGACTGGGAATATGGTCCTAAAGTATGGTCTTGTTCTTCTGATAGGAATGGAGGGGAGGGAGTTTTGTTTAAGGGGTTTAGTTTTTCTATCCTTAATGTAGTTCATATTGTCCCAGGTCGGGTACTTTTGGTTAGTTTTAGTTTTTGTGGGACTGTTTTTCGTTTGTTTAATGTATATGCTTCTCCAAAAAGGGTAGAACGTTTGCTTAATTTTGAAACTTTAAAGTTTTTTCTGCCAGGTCGAGAGCCAACTTTTTTGGTTGGGGATTTTAATTGTATTATTAAGAATGGGGACAGAGAGGGTGGGAGTGATTGTAGGGTGGAAAGCTCAGGGAAGTTTGTACTTGATTTGCTTAAATCTTTCCGTTTGAAGGATGCCTTCGGGTCTGTTTCTTTTTCAGGGGAGGGTTTTACTTTCTTTAGTGATAGTGGTGGGATAAAATCTCGAATTGATTTTTGTTTTTTATCTAAATTTTTATGTGTTGATGATTTTTCTTTGAAGCGGATGCCCTTTACGGATCATGCCCATTTGATGTGTAAGGTGAATTGTGATTTGAAGATTAAGGCCTAGATTTGGAGTTCGGCGGTAGCCGTCAAAACCAGCGTTAGAGGCTCCTAACGCTGGTTTTAGGCTACCGCCGGTATTTGGAGTCAGTGATTAAAGGGTCTAACGCTCACTTTTCAGCCGCGACTTTTCCATACCGCAGGTCCCCCTACGCCATTTGCGTAGCCTATCTTTTCAATGGGATCTTTCTAACGCTGGTATTTAGAGTCGTTTCTGAAGTGAGCGTTAGAGCCTCTACCGACAAGACTCCAGCCGCCTGAAAATAGCAGGAGTTAAGAGCTTTCTGGCTAACGCCGGTTTATAAAGCTCTTAACTACTGTACCCTAAAGTACACTAACACCCATAAACTACCTATGTACCCCTAAACCGAGGTCCCCCCACACCGCCGCCACTCGATTAAAATTTTTAACCCCTAATCTGCCGACCGCCACCTACGTTATACTTATGTACCCCTAATCTGCTACCCCTAACACCGCCGACCCCTATATTATATTTATTAACCCCTAACCTGCCCCCCACAACATCGCCGCCAGCTACTTAAAATAATTAACCCCTAATCTTCCGACCGCAAAGCGCCGCCACCTACGTTATCCCTATGTACCCCTAATCTGCTACCCCTAACACCGCCGACCCCTATATTATATTTATTAACCCCTAATCTGCCCCCCACAACGTCGCCGACACCTGCCTACACTTATTAACCCCTAATCTGCCGAGCGGACCTGAGCGCTACTATAATAAAGTTATTAACCCCTAATCCGCCTCACTAACCCTATCATAAATAGTATTAACCCCTAATCTGCCCTCCCTAATATCGCCGACACCTACCTTCAATTATTAACCCCTAATCTTCCGATCGGAGCTCACCGCTATTCTAATAAATGGATTAACCCCTAAAGCTAAGTCTAACCCTAACACTAACACCCCCCTAAGTTAAATATAATTTTTATCTAACGAAATAAATTAACTCTTATTAAATAAATGATTCCTATTTAAAGCTAAATACTTACCTGTAAAATAAACCCTAATATAGCTACAATATAAATTATAATTATATTATAGCTATTTTAGGATTAATATTTATTTTACAGGCAACTTTGTAATTATTTTAACCAGGTACAATAGCTATTAAATAGTTAAGAACTATTTAATAGTTACCTAGTTAAAATAATAACAAATTTACCTGTAAAATAAATCCTAACCTAAGATATAATTAAACCTAACACTACCCTATCAATAAAATAATTAAATAAACTACCTACAATTACCTACAATTAACCTAACACTACACTATCAATAAATTAATTAAACACAATTCCTACAAATAAATACAATTAAATAAACTAGCTAAAGTACAAAAAATAAAAAACAACTAAGCTACAGAAAATAAAAAAATATTTACAAACATAAGAAAAATATTACAACAATTTTAAACTAATTACACCTACTCTAAGCCCCCTAATAAAATAACAAAGCCCCCCAAAATAAAAAATTCCCTACCCTATTCTAAATTAAAAAAGTTACAAGCTCTTTTACCTTACCAGCCCTGAACAGGGCCCTTTGCGGGGCATGCCCCAAGAATTTCAGCTCTTTTGCCTGTAAAAAAAAACATACAATACCCCCCCCCAACATTACAACCCACCACCCACATACCCCTAATCTAACCCAAACCCCCCTTAAATAAACCTAACACTAATCCCCTGAAGATCTTCCTACCTTGTCTTCACCATCCAGGTATCACCGATCCGTCCTGGCTCCAAGATCTTCATCCAACCCAAGCGGGGGTTGGCGATCCATAATCCGGTGCTGAAGAGGTCCAGAAGAGGCTCCAAAGTCTTCCTCCTATCCGGCAAGAAGAGGACATCCGGACCGGCAAACATCTTCTCCAAGCGGCATCTTCGATCTTCTTCCATCCGGAGCGAAGTGGCAGGATCCTGAAGACCTCCAGCGCGGAACATCCATCCGGACCGACGACTGAACGACGAATGACTGTTCCTTTAAGGGACGTCATCCAAGATGGCGTCCCTCGAATTCCGATTGGCTGATAGGATTCTATCAGCCAATCGGAATTAAGGTAGGAATTTTCTGATTGGCTGATGGAATCAGCCAATCAGAATCTAGTTCAATCCGATTGGCCGATCCAATCAGCCAATCAGATTGAGCTCGCATTCTATTGGCTGATCGGAACAGCCAATAGAATGCGAGCTCAATCTGATTGGCTGATCTGATCAGCCAATCGGATTGAACTTGATTCTGATTGGCTGATTCCATCAGCCAATCAGAAAATTCCTACCTTAATTCCGATTGGCTGATAGAATCCTATCAGCCAATCGGAATTCGAGGGACGCCATCTTGGATGACGTCCCTTAAAGGAACAGTCATTCGTCGTTCAGTCGTCGGTCCGGATGGATGTTCCGCGCTGGAGGTCTTCAGGATCCTGCCACTTCGCTCCGGATGGAAGAAGATCGAAGATGCCGCTTGGAGAAGATGTTTGCCGGTCCGGATGTCCTCTTCTTGCCGGATAGGAGGAAGACTTTGGAGCCTCTTCTGGACCTCTTCAGCACCGGATTATGGATCGCCAACCCCCGCTTGGGTTGGATGAAGATCTTGGAGCCAGGACGGATCGGTGATACCTGGATGGTGAAGACAAGGTAGGAAGATCTTCAGGGGATTAGTGTTAGGTTTATTTAAGGGGGGTTTGGGTTAGATTAGGGGTATGTGGGTGGTGGGTTGTAATGTTGGGGGGGGGTATTGTATGTTTTTTTTTACAGGCAAAAGAGCTGAAATTCTTGGGGCATGCCCCGCAAAGGGCCCTGTTCAGGGCTGGTAAGGTAAAAGAGCTTGTAACTTTTTTAATTTAGAATAGGGTAGGGAATTTTTTATTTTGGGGGGCTTTGTTATTTTATTAGGGGGCTTAGAGTAGGTGTAATTAGTTTAAAATTGTTGTAATATTTTTCTTATGTTTGTAAATATTTTTTTATTTTCTGTAACTTAGTTGTTTTTTATTTTTTGTACTTTAGCTAGTTTATTTAATTGTATTTATTTGTAGGAATTGTGTTTAATTAATTTATTGATAGTGTAGTGTTAGGTTAATTGTAGGTAATTGTAGGTAGTTTATTTAATTAATTTATTGATAGGGTAGTGTTAGGTTTAATTATATCTTAGGTTAGGATTTATTTTACAGGTAAATTTGTTATTATTTTAACTAGGTAACTATTAAATAGTTCTTAACTATTTAATAGCTATTGTACCTGGTTAAAATAATTACAAAGTTGCCTGTAAAATAAATATTAATCCTAAAATAGCTATAATATAATTATAATTTATATTGTAGCTATATTATGGTTTATTTTACAGGTAAGTATTTAGATTTAAATAGGAATAAGTTATTTAATAAGAGTTAATTTATTTCGTTAGATGTAAATTATATTTAAGTTAGGGGGGTGTTAGTATTAGGGTTAGACTTAGCTTTAGGGGTTAATACATTTATTAGAATAGCGGTGAGGTCCGCTCGGCAGATTAGGGGTTAATAATTGAAGGTAGGTGTTGGCGATGTTAGGGAGGGCAGATTAGGGGTTAATACTATTTATGATAGGGTTAGTGAGGCGGATTAGGGGTTAATAACTTTATTATAGTAGTGCTCAGGTCCGCTCGGCAGATTAGGGGTTAATAAGTGTAGGCAGGTGTCGGCGACGTTGAGGGCGGCAGATTAGGGGTTAATAAATATAATATAGGGGTCGGCGATGTTAGGGCAGCAGATTAGGGGTACATAGGGATAACGTAGGTTGCGGCGGTTTACGGAGCGGCAGATTAGGGGTTTAAAAAAATATGCAGGGGTCAGCGATAGCGGGGGCGGCAGATTAGGGGTTAATAAGTGTAAGGTTAGGGGTGTTTAGACTCGGGGTACATGTTAGAGTGTTAGGTGCAGACGTAGGAAGTGTTTCCCCATAGGAAACAATGGGGCTGCGTTAGGAGCTGAACGCTGCTTTTTTGCAGGTGTTTTTTTTTCAGCTCAAACAGCCCCATTGTTTCATATGGGGATATCGTGCAAGAGCACGTTTTTGAGGCCGGCCGCGTCCGTAAGCAACTCTGGTATCGAGAGTTGCATTTGCGGTAAAAATGCTCTACGCTCCTTTTTTGGAGCCTAACGCAGCATTTGTTTGAACTCTCGATACCAGAGTTAAATTTATGGTGCGGCCAGAAAAAAGCCCGCGGAGCGTTAACAGCCCTTTTACCGCCGAACTCCAAATCTAGGCCTAAGTATGGTAAGGGTGTTTGGAAACTGAATGTGGATTTGTTAAAAGATGAGAAGTTTAAGCGTCAGTTTGTTTGGATGTATGAAAGGTGGCGTGAAAGAAAATGTGATTTTAGTAATGTGTTTATGTGGTGGGAATGGTTAAAGGTGGAAATAAAGAGGTTTTTTGTATTAAGAAAGGCTGTGAGAAAGCTAGAATGGAAAGGGAGTTGTATGATAAATGGTATCTGAGGTTGTTGTATTTGTATGAATTGAGAAATTGTGGTATTGATGTGCATGAGGAAATTGCTGAAGCAAGAAAGATAATTAAAAAGTGTATGCATGAAAAAGGAAAGAAAATTGTTTTTATGGCAAGATTGGAGTAAATGGAAAAAATATTTTTTTAAGAAAGCTTTTGAAGGAAAGACTGGTTTTGTTAGTGTTTTTGATAAGGTTGAGTGTGAAGTTAATGGTACGGATGGTGTTTTGCGTGAAGTTCATGAGTTTTACAGTGAGCTGTATGAAGAAAAAACAAGAGATGTTTTATTGGAAAATGAGTTGTTGGAAAACATTGAGGTTAAGTTGGAAAAATATGATAATGATTTGTTAGAAAGGGATCTAAGTTTGGATGAGATTGCAGAGGTTGTTAGGAGTTTTAAGAATGGGAAGGTACCTGGTTGTGATGGTTTGCCTGTTGAATTTTATACTTGTTTTTGGAATTTGATTGGGGTGGATATGTTGGATGTTTGTAAGTTTGTTTTTAGAATGAATGTTTTGCCTGTTTCAATGAGGAAAGGTTTGATTGTTTTGTTATTTAAAAAGGGTGATAAGAGAGATTTGAGGAATTGGAGGCCGATTACGTTGTTGAATGTTGACTATAAGGTTATTGCAAAGGTGTTGGCAAATAGAATGCGTGGAGTGATTGATAAGGTTGTGGGTGAAGAGCAAGTGTGTGCTGTTCCTGGGCGTCAGATTTCTGAAAGTTTGTTGTTACTACGTGATGTACTGTGGTATGTGAGGGAGAGGATGAGGTCTGTTGCTGTTGCTATTGTGGATTTTGAAAAAGCGTATGATAGGGTAGTGCATGATTTTATGTTTCATGTTTTAGAACGTTTAGGTTTTTCTGGTAAGATTATTGGATGGTTTAAATGTTTGTATAGTGATATTGTGAGTCAAGTCCAGGTTAATGGTTTTTTGACTGAGGAATTTTGTGTTAAATCTGGAGTGCGTCAAGGATGTCCTTTGTCTCCTGTGTTATTTGTATGTGTCATTGAGCCATTATTAACTAGTTTGAGGAAGGATAAATTAGTTAGAGGTGTGAGTGTTCCTGGTAGTAATGGAAGGTGTTTAAAAGTGATTGGGTATATGGATGATGTGAGTGTGGTATGTGAGACTCAGGCTGGTTTGAGGAGAGTGAAAACTTTAGTTGAATGTTTTTGTATGGCAAGTGGTTTCAGAGTCAATTGGAATAAGTGTAAAGTTAACGTTTTTGGCAATGATAGGGAGATTGATTCCTGTGGATGGCCTGTGACTGAAGGTGCAATTGAGGTGTTGGGTGTGAAATTTGATGTGGATTTGAAAGGCTTGGAAAGTTGGGAGAATGTTTTTGATAAAGTGAGTAGAAAACTTCAGTTTTGGTCTTTAAGGACTTTATCTTTGGAAGGAAAAATGTTAGTTATTAAATCGGTTTTGATCCCTATTATGTTATATTTGGCGTTAGTTTTTCCGCCACCTGAGAGGATTTTTCGGAGAATTTTGAGAGTGTTGTTTTCTTTTTTCTGGAGTTCTGGTATGGAGCGTTTGAAAAGAGATGTTGTTGTTAAGAGTAAGAATGTTGGTGGTAAGGGTTTTCCAAATGTGGAGAGATTTTTGGCTGTGAAATATGTTAGTAGGTGTGTGGTTCTGAGTGGTAAGGATAGCATGGCTGGTTGTATGGTAAAGTATGCTTGTGGAAATGTTTTAAGACGATATGGTTTATTTGAGATTGATAGAAAGAAACCGGTATGTTTTGCTGTTCCGTGGTTTTATGTAAGGGTGGAATGTTGGATTAAAAAAATATGGTTTGGAGAATGTTAGTAGGGAGATGTGGTGTGCAAACAGAATGGTGTTGAAAATGTTGGAGAAGAAGGAAGGTCTTGAGTTGATTGGGGGTTTGAATGAAAATGAATGTGTGTTGGTATGGAAAAATGTGTGTAATAAGTATTTGATGAATAGGCAGAAAGATATTAGTTGGATGAGTGTGCATAAGTGTTTGCCAACAAGGGATTTTCAGAGAATGCGTCGTTTAGTGGCTTCAGAAGTGTGTCCTAGAGATGGTTGTTTTCAAAGCGAGAGTGTTATTCATTTGTTTTGGAATTGTGAGTATGCTAGGGATGTTTGGAGAAGTTTGAAAAGGATGATTAAGGGATTGACTGGAGTGCAGTTTTTTACTTTTAATATGATGATGTATGGTTTGTGTGGAAGTGGTGTGGAAAAGGAGAAAGCAAGATTGATATGGTTGTTGGCATGTTGTGTGAAGGAGGTGTTGTGGGATGTGCGTAATATTTTGATTTTTAAGAAAGAGGTAGTTACTGTAGGTAATTGTGTGGGTATGGTCCGTGGGAAGTTGTTTTTGTATTTTTCTTTTGATAGGAGGCGATATGGGGAATTAGATTCTGAAGGCATCTGGAAGTCAAAGAAGTGGAAGGATTGGATTATTTAGGTTTTTTTTTTTTTTCCTCCAGTTTGTTTTTGTCTGTATTTGAAATATGTTTAATTTTATTTTGTGTGATTATTTAAGTTTAATGTTTGCTTTTTGATTTTTTTCTGATGACAAAAATTTGGGTCAATATTTCAGTTTTGTAACAAGAGATATTTTGTTTGCATTTGTTATTATGATTTTATTTTGTATATATGCATATATGATTATTTTTCTAATAAAAGAATTACGAAACGATAGTCTGGGGTTGCTTTGTTCCTTGTTCAGAGAGGAATTGCCTGGTATTTCGGTGCTGGACTGACCGAATAGGCGGGATCAGACTGATATACTACAGGAAAGTTCTACTCTGTGAAAAGCATTGCTGGGCTAAAAGAAGTTGCACCCAGGTGGTAAATCACCATAGAACAGGCTAACAATGGTATTGAGCTGGTTGTTCGTTCCTGTGAGTGCTTTTTTCTCTGTGTGTATTTAGTCTCCCTATGGGAAAAAGGGGAAACCAGACGTGGACTCCTTGCTCAGTGTGCTTAGAGGAATACTGTTACACCTCACTGACGAGGCCCAATGAAGGCCGAAACGATCGTCTTGGGTTGCTTTGTTCCTTGTTCAGAGAGGAATTGCCTGGTATTTCGGTGCTGGACTGACCATAATAGGCGGGATCAGACTGATATACTACAGGAAAGTTCTACTCTGTGAAAAGCATTGCTGGGCTAAAAGAAGTTGCTCCCAGGTGGTAAATCACCATAGAACAGGCTAACAATGGTATTGAGCTGGTTGTTCGTTCCTGTGAGTGCATTTCTCTCTGTGTGTATTTAGTCTCTCTATGGGAAAAAGGGGAAACCAGACGTGGACTCCTTGCTCAGTGTGCTTAGAGGAATACTGCTACACCTCACTGACGAGGCCCAATGAAGGCCGAAACAATCGTCTGGGGTTGCTTTGTTCCTTGTTCAAAGAGGAATTGCCTGGTATTTCGGTGCTGGACTGACCGTAATAGGCGGGATCAGACTGATATACTACAGGAAAGTTCTACTCTGTGAAAAGCATTGCTGGGCTAAAAGAAGTTGCACCCAGGTGGTAAATCACCATAGAACAGGCTAACAATGGTATTGAGCTGGTTGTTCGTTCCTGTGAGTGCATTTCTCTGTGTGTGTGTATATATATATATATATATATATATATATATACAGATATATATACACACAGTTATATATATATATATATATATATATATATATATATATATATATATATCAAATACATATATACACAACATTATCAGTATTCATTTATCTCATTAAAGGATAATAGTCTGAACCAAAACACATCATACAATTTTAGCTTTTGAATTCTGCACCTGTCTTCCTTTCTATTCTCCAAGGCTTCCCAAAGTTCCCACTACTTCCAGGCTAGAGGCAGAAGTTTTTTCACTTTCTGCAATATTTTTTGTTGTTCATTTTTTTCTAAAGTATTTGGAGATATTTTGAGGGGCTTCAGGACCCCTTATGCACATGTTTTAGGGTGCCAGTGGTGCACAGAAGCCCCAGGAAAAAAAATCAAAGTCTGTTGTATTACATACACAAACACAGTAGGGTTTAAAACATATTTGCCTCCTCTTCAGCATATTGGCAACTGCTCTAAATATGTTTTAGTAAGTGTAAGAAAATTAAAGTTATTTTTAAATATATTTTTAGGTGTCTGTCAAAAAATATATTGCACAAGCTGTAAATACAATTTGAGCTGTGAGTAAATCAATTGAGAAAAGCTAAACACATTATAAGCATCTAAGTAAGCTAAGTTTGTGAAATAAATACAAATAGATATAAATGTAGAAAAATAACTTGTGAATGAGGTATGAGCATATGTCTTTAGCTTATTTGACATATAAATAAATTGCATCAATGTTATGTTCAAAAGAATTACATTTTAGCTTTATGCTTTCTCTATATAACATACAGACACACATAACGTATGTTAATAATTGTTATGTTTGCAAAGGACTTTTTATGATGTTTTTTCACTATGTGCTGTGTCTGTCACAGTGATTACTTTGAAGCAAAGTAAATGATACGATTGGTGACAGTTGTGTATATATAAACAAATTTTTATGTCCCTAGTTTAGTTGTACTTGTGCTTAATACAAACTGTATAAAACAAAAAGTCTTCAACCTCTGTGACAAGCATAGTCCCACGCCTTAAACTCTAACACTAATCCAGCCAGTAGACTGTAGCCAGCCCTCCTACCTTCTGCTCCACTGTGCCGGATCTTTTGCTTCAAAAACCTACAAAAAATCACTTGCTTCTTTGATGTCATGTCTGCACGGGGAGAGAAGGAGGGGACAGTACCTGCTGATGCTAAGTTGATTCACATACCTCAGTTTGTTGCTGGGTAACCCCTTTACCATACACATTAGTCTGACACCGGGCAGAGAGGGAGGAAAGGACCAAAGAGGGAAGGGGTGTTTTCTGGATCATTTTACAGTCTGACTGCATATAATTCTGCTCTGGCAGACTCTGCTCACAACACAGGGCTGCACTCCTCTGTTCCCGCGCAGCATTATAGTTGCCGTGCGCATGGCATTGACTTGATTGTATATGAAGGAACAGGAACTGATCTGGAGGACTCAGGAGGAGGAGCAAATAACGCCAGCAGCAAGCATTGTATGGGGTAATTGGAGGAGTGTCGCCCGTGGTGCTGTGTGCAGAGCAGGATTGAGGCATGTGCTGAGTGCTGTGCTGCTGGTGCGTGTGTGACTACCAAAATGAAAATTGAACAGAACACAACAGGGGTTGCTGGTCGGTCACGGTCAGGGACTGGGAGGCGCGCTGCCCCTGCGCAATATACCCTTAGCCTAGTCGTCATCATCTTATTATGATCTCTCAGCAATGCATCTAATAATGACTCAAGTCAAAATAAAAAACAACCAGTTTAAATTCACAAAAGTTAAAATACAATTTAAAAATACTCTCTCTCATATACTCCTAACTCCTCCCTCCTTCTGTTCCCTGAAGAATTATGAAAGTGCCGGGGCTGGAGGGGGGCTAAGCCATTTTCAGGGGGGGCATTTGCCCCCCCTAGCCCCCCTAGTGACGCCACTGCCTGCAAGTTGCTGGAAAAAGAATATTTGATAGGTAGATATAAGTTAGCAATTCACATGGCACACTATAAAAATTTAATTATGCAGCCAAAGCAAATCAGATTACTGTGTGTTTTGCTGGGTATACATTTTCATCTTCAGTTACTCAGAAGATGAATTGTACAACATTCTATGTTATCTATCTGATAGTATTTTGCATCACTTTCAATTCACTGGTAGCGCAAAGTGCCACTCAAAGGGACATTGTACACTAGATTTTTCTTTGCATAAATGTTTAGTATATGATCCATTTATAAAGCTCATCCGGGGGTGATTTTGTAAAAATGTATAGTTTTGCTTAGTTTTAAATAGGATTGTTCTGATTTTCAGACTCTTAAACAAGCCCCAAAGTTTTAGATGTTGTATACTGATGTATATAGATATCTGTTTGTATAATGCGTCTTTTCATATGCAGGGGAGGGGGAGGGTTTGATCTCAGCCCCTTTCAGTGGGTGTCCTAGCCTAACCATGTCAACAGCGCTAAATTGAGAGCTTCTAAGTACATTTTTAAAATGTTTTATACTGGATTTTAATATCATTATCGGTTTATTCTATAGTTATATTATTCTTTATAGTAGTGTCTATTACATGCAGGTAAATGAAAATTGGTGTATAATGTCCCTTTAAATAAAGGCTATCAGAACACTTGAGAAATACTGAGAACCCAATGTGGCCACCGTTGTTTTGGAGAAGTGGGTTAATTAAATTTTTAAGCTATTGAGTATGTCAAAAGACCACTTAGGTAGTGATTCACTATCTATTAGGCATTATAATAAGCAGCCATCACAAAAAGCAAAATGTTACAGAAAAAACTAGTTAAAAAAACAGTTAAATCAAAATTAAACTTTCATGATTCGGATAGAGCATGCAATTTTAAACAACTTTCCAATTTATTTCTGTTATCAAATTTGTTTTAGTCTCTTGGAATTTTTTATTGAAGAGTAAAACTAGGTAGGCTCATAAGAGCTCAAGAGTGTGCACATGTCTTTAGTACTCAATGGCAGCAGTGTTTTGCAACATTATTTGTAGCTTTGTTATACAATGTTGCAAAACACTCATGCCATTCTATCTATTGGGTTCTTGTAAAGCGCGGCTATTCACCCGTAAGGGTCTCAAGGCGCTAAGGATGCAGTTCAGTCGAGGAGACAGGTCTTGAGGTCCTTTCTGAACTTAGTTAGGGCGGTAGCTTGTCTGAGGTGCAGGGGGAGAGTGTTCCAAGTCTTGGCTGCCAGGTGAGAGAAGGATCTGCCTCCTGCTGTATTTTTACTGATGCGGGGGATGACTGCAAGAAGTTGTCTGGCGGGGGTTTAGAAGGTAACGCGGTGGTTCAAGTATTCAAGACCGATGTTGTGGAGGGCCTTGAATGCGTGGGTGAGAAGCTTGAAGGTTATTCTTTTGTTGATGATGAGCCAGTGCAGGTCCCGCAGGTGTTTGGTGATGTGGCATTGACAAGGGATGTCAAGGATTAGTCTGGCCGAGGCATTCTGGATGCGCTGTAGTCTCTTTTGGAGCTTGATGGTGGAGCCGGCATAGAGTGCGTTGCCGTAGTCCAGTCGGCTGCTGACGAGGGCGTGGGTGACAGTCTTCCTGGTCTCGGTTGGGATCCATTTGAAGATATTTCTCAGCAGGTGAAGTGCGTGGAAGCAGGCAGAGGAGACGGCACTGATTTGTTTGTCCATGGAGAGCGATGAGTCCAGGATGATGCCTAGATTTCGTGCATGGTCGGTTGTGGTTGGGGGGTGTCCGAGGGCTATGGGCCACCAGGATTTATTCCAGGTGGATGTGGTGGGATCGAGAAGGAGGACTTCGGTCTTGTCTGTGTTCAGCTTTAGGCAGTTGTAGCTCATCCAGGTGGTGACTGCTGTCAGACCTTCGTGGACGTTTCTCTTTGTGGTGGTGGGGTCACTGGTGAGTGACATGATTAGCTGGGTGTCGTCGGCATAGGAGATGATGTTGAGGTCATGTCGTTGGGCGATGGCGGCAAAGAGCCTTGGGGTACACCGCAGCTGATTTCTGTGGGCTTGGAGGTGAAGGGTGAGAGTCTAACTTTCTGGGTTCAGCCGGTGAGGAAGGAGGTGATCTATTCCAGGGCTTTGTCACGTATGCCAGCATCGTATAGGCGGGTGAGGAGGGTGAGGTGGGAAACAGTGTTGAATGCTGATGAGAGGTCTAGGAGAATGAGGGCGGCGGTCTCTCCTCGGTCGAGTAGGGCAAGGATGTCATCTGTGGCAGTGAGGAGGGCGGTCTCGGTGCTGTGGTTGCTCCTGAAACCAGATTTGGAGGGGTCCAGGGTGTGGTTAGCCTCAATATAGTCAATGAGTTGTGCATTGATTGACTTCTCAATTACTTTTGGCCACAAAGGGGAGCAGAGAGATTGGACGGCATTTCTTCGGATCATTGGTGTCAGCCATGTTTTTTTTCAGTAGGGGTTTTAATTCTGCGTGCTTCCAATCATCCGGGAAGGTGCTGGTTTCGATGGAGCAGCTGATGGTGCTGCAGAGCTCGGAGGCAATGGTGTAACCCGTTTTGTTGAAAATGTGATGCGGGCATGGGTCTGACGGTGCTCTGGAGTCGATCGATCTCATGATTCTGATGGTTTCCTCGGTGGTGAGGGGGCTCCATATGGTCCGTGGGGGGTATGTGGTGGTGTATTTGGGTGAGGTATCAGTGGGAGTTGGTGGGTAGGTGGTGGTGGGTGAGTTCTGGGGCGCCAAGCTGTCATAGATGTCGACGATCTTGCGGTGGAAGTACATTGCAAGGTTATCACAGAGGTCCTGGGAGGGCGGGATGTCGTTGGTGTTGCTGTTAAGATTGGAGAATTCCTTGATGACTGTGAATAGCTCCTTGCTGTTGTGGACATTGGCATTGATTCTATCTTGGATGGCTGTCTTCTTGGTGGTTTTGATGAGGTGATGGTGGGTAGTGATGGCTTCTTTGTAGGCTGTTTTATTCACAGGGGCCTTGCTAGATCTCCAGGTCCTTTCCAATTGCCTGCACTGGCGTTTGGAGTCTTCGAGGGCCGGGGTGAACCAACTAGCCTTGTTGGTGGGTTGGCGGTTGGACGGTTTCTTGAGAGGGGCGAGGGTGTTTGCGCAGTCTGTTAGCCAGTGGTGGAGGTTGCGGGCAGAGGGGTTGGCATCTGTGGAGGTAGCTGGGGGGGACTTGTTCAGGGTGGAGTACAGTTGATCTTTGGTGATGTTGTTCCAGTTTCTGCGGGGTGGGTGGTGCTGCCGGAGGTGTGTGGTGGGTTTGTTAAAGGAAAAGTGTATGCAATGGTGGTTGGTCCAGTGGAGTTCGGTGATGTGGTTCACTGAGATGTGGTTGCCTGCAGAGAAGATAGGGTGTGTCCAGCTAAGTGGGTTGGGGAGTTGACAAGTTGCTTCAGTCTAATGGTTCCAAGGTTTTCTAAGAGGTTGGTGGTGTTGTGTTCATTGGAGTTGTCTAGGTGGAAGTTGAGGTCACCAAGGAGGATGCAGTTTGTTGAGGCGAGGGCGTGGGGTGCGATGAGGTCGGTGATGGAGTTATAGAAGGCAGGACAAGGTCCGGGAGGTCTGTAGATGAGGGTGCCGTGGAGGGTGGTGTTGGAACTGACCTGGATCTTGAAGTGTAGGTGTTCCAAGCCTGGTGAGTGGTAGTCGGAGCTGGTTGTGATGTGGAGGGAGTGTTTGTGGACGATAGCGATGCCTCCTCCCGGGCGGTTGCTGCGGTCCTTGTGGGAAATCTTGTATCCATCGGGGATGGCGATGTCAGGCATTGATGTGGGGTTCAGCCAGGTTTAGATGAGGAAGGCAACGTCTGGGGAGGTGGAGTTGAGCAGGTTCCAGACTTCGACGGCGTGCTTATGGACGGAGCGGAGGAGGATGCATTTGAGGTTGTTGTGGTTGTTTTTGCTTGAGGTGACTGGCGGGTTAGTGGTTTGGAGGGAAGAGAAGGAGCAGTTGTGGCAGGTGAAGGGTCCTATGGTATTCGTTGGGGATGCGTGGTGGCAGGTGGATGATCTACCGGTATAGGTGCTGGGAGGTTGGAGGGCTGTAAGGCTGGGAGGCAGGGGGCAGGGCAGTGGCTGTAGAAAGAAAGTTAAGAAAGGGAGTTACCTGTGCTGTGTTGGGAGGCGGTGGGCAGGGCAGTGGCTGTGTTATGGGAGAGACAAGCAGGAGGAGAGCAGGCAGGAAGAAGCTGCTGTCTCACATTGAGTACTAAAGACACGTGCACACTCCAGAGCTCTTATGAGCTTACCTAGTTTTACTCTTCAATAAAAGATATCAAGAGAGCAAAGAAAATTTCATAACAAAAGTAAATTAAAAAGTTGTTAAAAAACAAGCAGTGAACATGTGCGCAAATGCATGAAACATGTCTGCATGAGGATCAGCTCACCAACCTGATTGTTAGAGTCACTGCTGGCTTGTTTTGTAGGATATCGTTCTGTGTCCTTTTTATACTTTTTTAGAATAAAGTTGTTTTTTATCTTTATCTCCTGCCTGGAACATATATTTTCTTCATATTTCTCCAGAATTTTTTAGCGCAACTTCTCTTTCGTATTTTGTTCTATGTGCCTGGGACGTGTGTGGCAGACACGCCTGAAGCTGCAGCCTATCATCTGGACTTACACTGTGGGTGTGTCCCCCGCCCACTCTCCATTGTGCCGGGTCTCACTTGTACATCGAACGCTCAGGAGGAGCGCAACACGCAGTGAATAACTTTATATTTATATATATATATAAATAAATATATATATATATATATATAAAACACAATGAAAGAACAGCACTCCATGAGATAGAACAGAAGCTGGAAAAAACCTTCCATGCATGTCCATTTTTATAATAACTCCTCAGGTCTTTTAGCACACTATGCCCCTTTCACAAAGAAAAAATATCCTGAAGCATATCAGTCTGACCCTGCCCAATGACAGTCCAGCGCCGAAATACCAGGCAATTCTTCTCTGAACAAGGGAAGCAACAACCCCAGACGATCGTTTCGGCCTTCTATGGGCCTCGTCAGTGAGGTGCAGTTGTATCTCTCTAAGGGCAAGTGTGCATGGAGTCCACGTCTGGTTTCCCCATTACTCTTAGGGTGACCTAAGAGCATTTAAATAAAACACAATGAAAGAACAGCACTCCATGAGATAGAACAGAAGCTGGAAAAAACCTTCCATGCATGTCCATTTTTATAATAACTCCTCAGGGTGCACAGTCTTTTAGCACACTATGCCCCTTTCACAAAGAAAAAATATCCTGAAGCATATCAGTCTGACCCTGCCCAATGACAGTCCATCGCCGAAATACCAGGCAATTCTTCTCTGAACAAGGGAAGCAACAACCCCAGACGATCGTTTCGGCCTTCTATGGGCCTCGTCAGTGAGGTGCAGTTGTATCTCTCTAAGGGCAAGTGTGCATGGAGTCCACGTCTGGTTTCCCCATTACTCTTAGGGTGACCTAAGAGCATTTAAATAAAACACAATGAAAGAACAGCACTCCATAAGATAGAACAGAAGCTGGAAAAAACCTTCCATGCATGTCCATTTTTATAATAACTCCTCAGGGTGCACAGTCTTTTAGCACACTATGCCCCTTTTAACTTTTAAAATCTCGACATTGACTGTATAACACCATTTGTAATTACTGTGCTTGTGGATATCAATTTATTTTATTATTTTATATTATTTCATATGCTTTTAAATCATTTACTTTTTGCAAATATTCATAACCCTACTTTTCTCCTTATATATATATATATATATATATATAAGGAGAAAAGTAGGGTTATGAATATTTGCAAAAAGTAAATGATTTAAAAGCATATGAAATAATATAAAATAATAAAATAAATTGATATCCACAAGCACAGTAATTACAAATGGTGTTATACAGTCAATGTCGAGATTTTAAAAGTTATGTACTGTTAAAGGTTATAGTAAATAAAACACTATTTAAGTCTAATAGACATTAAAAAGTCCTGGTATAAAAATCATATATAAATAAAATGTCCCAGTAGAAGAAAAAACAGTAACTCCTTGGTGATGAATACAGCAATCAAACGTTTATTATGTGCCAAAAGTCAGAATTTAGGAGATCAAGATCCTAGTCCCTTTCGGGCATCTACTTATACTTTTCTACCTCAATCTGTATGAGGTAAGGGCCGCACAGTGTAGGGAGGGTCTTGTCATACACACTAGGGAAAACTTGTCTCCACGTTGTATAGTGGTAGTATCCAAATATAGAAACCTCAATAAGTATGAAGTAATCACAAAGCACTTCCAAAAAATATAAAGCTTCTCTCAAGCTGAATGCAACATAAGGACAATAACAGTGGCGTAATCTCCAAAGAAATCCTTACGCGTTTCAAAGGCAATATAAGCCTTCTTCATCAGAGGATAAATGTACAGAGAACGCCATTAAACATGAGTTTAAATAAATGGAGCTGCAGCACGCCCCTAAACATACTCAGTGCTCATTGGTTGGAGGCTAGCCCACATGTTATGAGTCTAGTAAACACAGAAAACATTTCATTACTTAAAATATCAAGCTCTTATTTGCAAATATTAACATACTGAGTGACTTTTCCATGTAAATCGTAGACTTATCTAGTCCTTACACATAAAAAAACGGACAGAAATTTCTGCGTGATAAAAGAGGTGTGTATCCTATTGGTCCTTTGATTGGTTTAACCTACTCCTACATTATTAGGAGGATTGGCCAAAGAGGGAGCTACACGTACGTGTCACATGATCTTTCATTCATGTTTTTTGTCATGCATTAGCGTATTTAGTATGACATTATTTCTAGTTACAGTTCCGTAGCAATTTACAGCAAATTACAAATGTTATTAACAAATATTGTAATAGCCATTATCTATAAACGCGTGTCAATCGAAGTTCATCATAAATATCTTTCAAATATCTATATCATAAAAGCGGGGAAGGATATATTTCTTACTAATGGAGGTGTGTATCTCCCTTGAAATTTCATTGGCTAAGACTCGCTCTTGTATTGTTAGAGGGGGTGACCCAAGGAGGAGTTACATAGCTACGAAACATCAGACATTGTCTCCACTATTGCTGTTCTATGTGCATGTAGAGTTCCTGTATTTTATTTTCCCTGTTCGACGACTCTTAGGCATTTATGGCTAATTTAGAACTGCTCTAGTGTATATAAATACTCAGCGATTATAGTATACACAGACCAGCAATATTGCATATAATGCAGAACACCCTAACAACAACTTTGAACTATCTAATTGATATGGTCATATTTATACCTGCAAAATTAATCAATTTAAAAATAAAAACGATCTATACATTCCAAAGTAATCCTTTTAGAATTCAAATTAAAACCGATCTACACGGGTAATCCTGTGCTATTCAAAAATAAATATTAGTCCTTCTCCTTTAAAAAATAAATATATAAAATTGAGTAAAAATGTTATAAATATGATCATATACCAGAATAGTTCATTATACATTTTAAAAAGGGAAAAATATAATTATTACTTGTCCATATACATTAAATTCTTTTGTTGTTTAAAAAAGTACCCTAAAAGGAAAAAATAGTGCTTATATGTTGTTATATATATCTGTACAGTAGAGATTAAAAAAATAATAAAAATTAAGGTTATACTAAAAAGGCGGCTAAATCTATATCTTTATTTAGACCTCGGGGGATCAGCGTTTGTAGGGTATAAATCCAAAAGGTTTCCATTTTCCTCAATTGTACCTCTCTGTTCCCCCCCTCTCTTGTTTTGGTTTACCTGTTCTAAAATAGTTCCCTTCAGACATGATGGATTTTTATTATGTTTTATTTTATAATAGGCTGAGAGATCATGTGTTTTTTTACCCATTTCAATATTGGTAATATGTTCAAGTAATCTCTTTTTATAGGGGCGGGTCGTGCGTCCCACATATTGTAGGCCACACCCACACTCCAAAACATATACCACATAGTCTGATTTGCAGTTCCACAAGCTATTGATCTCATATGTTTTACCAGTGGTGGTAGAGACTAGTTCTCTTGTTGGTTTATTGACACTGTAGTGGTGTTGGCAGGACCTACAGTTTAGTCTATTGTATTTAAAAAATCCCACCGTTGTTTTGCTTAGCCAATTTGTACCCTTGGTATTTGGATTTTTCAATTGGCTAGGGGCTAGGATATTTTTTAAATTCTGGTTCTTTTTTTAGATAACCCTTGGTCCATTATCTATTGTTTCTTTCAATAGTTCATCCTTTTTCAGAATGTGCAAATGTTTTTGCAAAATCCGTTTTATTTCTCCTGCTCCTTTATTGAAAGTTGTAATAAAATTCACCGATTTTTCTGTGTCTCCTTCTTCTTGTTCAGTGAACTTAGTTCCATTTGTTGTACAGTATCATCTCTCTTATCTTTATGAAGAATAGTTGCTCTGTCTAGTTGCCTTACTTTATCCAAGGCATGATCAAGTTTCTGTTTATTATACCCTCTTGCTCCAAACCTTTTGTGTAATTTCTTGGCTTCAATCTCAAAATCTTGCTCTCATTTTTTATCATGTCCACTTTTTTGCATTGAGATATCCATTGCTGTCCATGGATTTTATGTGTAATCTTGTTTGAATTCTTCCTTCGTGTTGAAAAAATACTATGTCCAAGAAGTCTATTTCCTCTTTACTCTTTTTCCATGTCAAAGACAAATCAAAGTTATTTATATTCAGGCTCCCCAAGAAAATGTCTAGATCATTTTCAGATCCTCTCCATATGAAGATGATATCATCTATGAATCGTCCCCATGTCAAGATCTGTTCTAGATACATGTTGTTATGCCAAATTACAACTTCCTCCCACATCCCCATATATAAATTTGCATAACTGGGGGCAAATTTTGTCCCCATTTCTGTGCAATTTATTTGCAAAAAGAATTCACCCTCGAATAAAAAATAGTTTTTTTCTAGAGTAAATTTTATACATTCCAATAGGAACTTTTATGTTCTGGTGAGTGATTGGTTGCCTTTTACAGCCAATATTTAGTAGCCGATATACCTTTATTGAGTGGTATATTTG
This sequence comes from Bombina bombina, assembly GCF_027579735.1. Classification (NCBI taxonomy): domain Eukaryota; kingdom Metazoa; phylum Chordata; class Amphibia; order Anura; family Bombinatoridae; genus Bombina; species Bombina bombina. The sequence goes on along the minus strand of NC_069500.1, from coordinate 336,437,650 downwards.
TATATAGAGCTGTCACATCCACAGTTACTCAAAAACATTCTTCCTCCCATTTTTAGTTATTCATATTCTCAATCGTATCCGGAGTATCTCTAAGGTAAGACTTAAGGTGTGTTACTATAGGCTGTAAAAATGTATCTACATATTCAGATAGTCTACAGGTCAAGGAGTTTATACCTGAGACAATAGGTCTTCCAGGTGGCTTTAGACTATCTTTGTGGACCTTCGGGAGGTGGTAGAATATAGCTATGGTTGGTGTGTTATTATTTAAATATTTCCATTCTTCAATATTGATCACTCCCCCATGTTTATCGTCATCCAATAAATGTCCATATTATATTAGAAATTGTTTGGTAGGGTCTGATTTTAGTTTCTTATTTGTATTTAGATCAAAATGCAGCTTATATGCCTCCTGGAGATAGTCCTTCCGATCCTGTAGGACCATCCCTCCTCCTTTATCCGCCTCCTGGATCACTATTGTTTTGTTTTTCTCTAGATTCTTCAGGAAATCATTTTTTCTTTCTTGCTGAGATTGCCTTTCCTGATTTTATATCCCTTACATAAATTGTCCAGATCTTCTTGTACTAATTTTGTAAAGACCGGTATGAAGTTACCTTTGGACTGTACAGGGTAAAAGACAGATGGATTTTTTTAAAGTAGTATGTGTATTGTATTTTATATACATAGATGATGATGGATCAATATTACTTTCATTGGCATCTTGTTGGTAATTCTGATTCTCATTTTCTAGGGTTAGTAGATTTGTTAGGGCATCAACATCTTCCCCCTCTAAAACATCTATCAGTTTACCATTCCCTTCCAGGTTAGAGGTTTTAATTTTCTCAAAATGCCTAGTTAATGTCAACTTGCAAGTGAACTTGTTCAGATCCACAAAAAGTTGGAAAGGATTTGGTCCTTTCGTGGGTGCAAATGAGAGGCCTTTTTCTAGTGTCTTTTGTTTATCTGACGAAAAGGATCTACTGGAAATATTAAACATTTTTGTTATTACATTCGAGTCTCCATTATCATTGTAGGTTTTATTCTTTTTACTCCTAAATCTCTTTCCCCTCTGCATCCTCTAGGTTTTCATTTCCCCTCTTCTTGCCTCTTGTTCTCCAATTGGGGATGTTCATAATTGGTGGAGTGAAATTCTGTTCTGGGGGTCTCCTGTTGGTAGCTATGTTCTCCATTCCTCTTTCTAAAAAATTAACACAATTCACATGTTTATATCTACTATTGTATTTAGATTCTTCTCTCCAATTATTATCTGTTCCTTTATTACTAAAGTAATAATTGCTCCTATTAGACCGATATTGATTGGTATTAGTATAATATCTATTAATTCCATATTTTTGCCTCACCCACTGTTGAGTCTTCGGTGTTTGGTTATATTGGCCTCTTTGGTGACCCCCATAGTGATGTTGATTGTATGTTCTATATTCATGATGGTTCTGTCTCATCTGAGGATTTCTATAGGCCGTTACTTGTTGTCTTGGTTATTTTCCTCATAATATAGACCTATGTTAGAATAGAATGGATTATTTCCATTATGATTTCTCATTTTCCCCCCGAGAGGGCTTTGTCTACTCATATGTGGATCCTTTATATTTTCTTTCTTGTTTTTTTGCCAATGTACTAATGGCATCTCTATTTTCTTTGGTCTTTAATTTCTTGTAGTCAATATTCATTGAATATTCTGGGGAGGCTACTTATAGCCAGTTAAAATCTTTTTCCTCTTCCACTCTAGGTATTTCGGGTTCTCCTTCCCAGACCTCCATTTTTTATGCCAATTCTTTTTCCTATTTGTTGGACCGATAATCTCTATGAAATTTATTTAGTTTCTTTATTTCCACCATTTTATCAAATTTCTCCACTTTGATTTTATTTTTTCTATCTAATTCCTGATAATACATGTCACAATATTCTAATTCAGCCATAGAGAAATAGATTTGTATTAGTTGTATGTATATATATCTAGATGTATGTGCTCGTTCTAGCAATAATACAAAAACCTATAAAAAAAATATATAGAGAGATATATGTATACCTATAGATATATCTCTAGATGTATGACCATATACTTAGAAAATCACTGCTGCCTGCCACTAGGGAGAATGGAGTTGGTGTGAAAAAAAGAGATGTGGCCTGGGCGCTGTGATTTCTGAGAAAAAAATGTATTATAAGAAATCTATATGCTACCAAAATTCACCTATTGTGTTATCCGGATTCCCTCAAATCCAGAAACACAATATAAAAAATTTTTAAGAAGAAAAGGGGGGTTGTGAATTGGCGCAAAAAGTAAATGATTTAAAAATATATGAAATAATATAAAATAATAAAATAAATTGATATCCACAAGCACAGTAATTATAAATGGTGTTATACAGTCAATGTTGAGATTTTAAAAGTTATGTACTGTTAAAGGTTATAGTAAATAAAACACTATTTAAGTCTAAAAGACATTAAAAAGTCCTGGTATAAAAACCATATATAAATAAAATGTCCCAGTAGAAGAAAAAACAGTAACTCCTGGGTGATGAATACTGCAATCAAAGGGTTATTATGTGCCAAAAGTTCATAGAGTCAGAATTTAGGAGATCAAGATCCTAGTCCCTTTTGGGCATCTACTTACACTTTTCTACCTCAATCTGTATGAGGTAAGGGCCGCACAGTGTAGGGAGGGTTTTGTCATAGACACCAGGGAAAACTTGTCTCCACGTTGTATAGTGGTAGTATCCAAATTTAGAAACCTCAATAAGTATGAGGTAATCACAAAGCACTTCCACAAAATATAAAGCTTCTCTCAAGCTGAATGCAACATAAGGACAATAACAGTGGCATTATCTCCAAATAAATCCTTACAAGTTTCAAAGGCAATATAAACCTTCTTCATCAGAGGATAAATTTACAGAGATCGCCATTAAACATGAGTTTAAATAAATGGAGCTGCAATAAAAAATATGTTTTCAATCAGATGAGCAGCCCACAATATATGTACCACTGATAGTATACTAGTGACAGTATAGGCAGCAAACATACACTGTGTGCAATACAGTATTCTAGAGGCAGGGAGCGCCAAAATAGGCTAAAGTAATCAATGCATAATAAAATGTAACATTTATTAAAATACAAAACATTAGGGTACAATATATATGTCAAAGATAGTACAGCTAATATAAATAATACATTAAGTGCTAAAAGTGTGAATATAGCGTCTCTTAAGAGAGACAAACAATTGGTAGCAAATATTAAAATAATGTCTGTGATAAATGCCCTCTGTAGTGATGTCTAAAGTTGTTTAATCCCCAAACAAATTATGTCCTGAGATAGCGCCCCCAAAAATGAAGAAGCTGAAGAAAATTAAAAAAAATGAAAAGATTAATTAAAAAAAAAAAAAATGAATAAAAAATAATAATCTCCTTATAGAATCCCAAAAGAGTCCCAAAGTGTGTGTGGTTACCTGTGGAAATAAAAATTACATGCAAATATTGCAAAATACAACTGATAGCACTACTATGAAAACAAGCTTACCCTATATAAGACTTGAGCAGAGACTCCTATTCGATGCGTTTCGGCCCTGGCATGGGCGTTTTTGAAGAATGTCAAATGCTTGTAATGTTCTGGTGTAAATAGCCGTTAATAACCAATCACCATTTTTTGTGGGTCATTTTCCCGCCAAAATCATTGCCCTTAGATGCCCTCTAGACATTAAGCACAATTGCCTGATTATATACTCATTGCCCTTAACAAAAATGGTAATGTTATATAGCTGATATATTTTCCAGATTCCCAAATGTATAATGGCTGGTTGTCACGTACAAGCATCTGCGGTATCCGTGCGTCATCACTTCCGGTTATGTGATGTCACTTCTGGTTATACCTCTAGTGATATATGGGACTTGTAGTTTGTGTGTGACTTGGGAATTGGGTGAATATCTAAAAACAATTTTACTAATAGATTGCCCTTAGATACTCCTATCAAAGAGTTAGATATTAGTATATCATGAGAGGGTCTGTTAAGGAATAATTAAAAATAATAATACAAATTGAGAATTTCTGCAAATTATATATAATAAAATATATTAAATATAAAAACATATAGTACAGTCTGCTCAAGTCTCTAAATGCATAATATATACAAATGTAAAATAAAATATTTTAAAATTAAATAATACATAATGAATTGTGTATACACATTCTAAAATGACAATTTTCAAATACATAGCATTAGTAAGGTTATTAAATATAAAATATAAAATCTAGTTTAAGTCTAAAATCCTATACTATAGCCATAAGAGCTTTAGCCCAATGTGATAAATCAGGGGTGTGAATGTATATATGAAATCATATATATTGATCAATATATATATCTCTGATGAAGAAGGGAACTTAATTTATTTAACCCTTCGAAACGCGTAAGATTCTCTAAGGAAGGTACATTACCTGTTGTATGAATTATATGAATTATATGAACTATTTGATACTTCTGTAAATGTGGAGCCTGCATCTGCCTTTGAACTAAGATTCCCACTGCGGACACCTATTGAATTCTTGGGCTGCAGCTTTATCACTTCTATGTGCTCTCTTCATACCTCATCAGTTGAGGTTTTTTATGTGAGTGTACCTTATTGTATGTCATTTATGTTCCATTAAAGCAGTTTTACACTATGTTTGCTTTTCTGGTTCTCTTCATATGACACCAACTCTGGAATTGGAAGTTACTACTTACTAAAGAGAGCACGAGGATTTTTGGAGGATTCTACTATCCATATTCCAAGATACAGAAGTCTGCATTCTGGGAGATCCAGTGGATGATTCTATCTTTTCTACAGGGAGTGCCTCATTCTGTTTTGAAAGTGCTACATTCTCACCTCATGTGATTGAGGTTCATTCAAGTAAGTGCACATCTAATAGGGGATTAAAACCTGAAGACTCTATCCTCTACATTTGATGTGCTCCTGATTACCTCTGATCGTTTAGGATTTTTGATATAGCTTATGGACATTTGTAACATACTATATACTATATATTAATATTGCATTATATTATTTATTTTATTTTATTTTTAACTATGCATTGCTATAATATTTTACTATAAACTGTATAAATTTTATATATTTATTTATTTATTTATTATATATTTTTAGTTTGAGTTGTCTGCGCCACCCTGCCCCTTTCTTTTTATGTTCCTTTTTGAGGAGTGATAGGTCTCCTCTATTCTTTTTGCGTTTTGGCAGCTGGATACTACCTACTGAAAATATATATACCTCTATGAGGTGCTGGGTATAGAGTATATACCTTGTGGCATTGCTTTATTAGACAGTGAGCGCCTGGGAGTGATTCAGTGGATTCTTTCTACTGGTTCATTTATCTATTGTCTCTATATATATATATATATATATATATATATAAATCTATATAAAAAATGACCCCTTTCAGCAATTCCTCTTAACCCTAAGTAATTGACCTTTTAGTATATTCGATTTCCAAAAATGCTGATGGCAGCTGGATTGATTGATGTAGTTGTTACAGTCAACTTTTTTGAAAAAGGTTGAGGTTTCGATCTCAATTTTCAGATCTGGAAATGTTATATTGGTACGGCTGTATTCATAAGTAAAGCTAAGGTTATGTTTGAATCAAAGGTTTTTTATTAAGGTATTTAGCAAAATAGTGTTCATACATACACAAAAATACAGGTTATTTCGCACGGAACATAGCTAATAACAGTAGTAAATCATAATAGACATTTTGTAAACAGGAATATCCTACTGTATGACTAGCATACCTCGGATATATACATTGCAAGATTTACATTGATACCTTATAGGTTTATACTTTTATGAGATGATACTGTAGTATCTCTTTATCAGGGCATTCTGCCTATTAGTATGATATTACAAGTAGACATATGTAGAATAATTAACACTAATGAGAGATACATTTTTCCCCATAAAGTGTGTAGTACAGCTTTAAATAAAGTAATAATGGGGTAGGTGTATAATATATATAAAAAAAAATGATTAATATTATGATATTAATTACCTCTCTTGACATAACAGGTAACTCTTGTACCCAACGGGGCATATAATATATACGAGAAAAATCAGTATTACCATAATGACAAACTATCTTAACTGAGAGGTTCCAACATTGAACAGATTTAGGATACTAAATTCTTCCCATGAAATAAAAGGTAACACTTGTACCTAATTGGGCTTATAAATCCGACAGGGAAAATTTGCATTGCGAGGTGGGTTAATACCGCTGAAGACTTCACCCGACTGGTTGAATATACAAAAGGTGGGGGGGGGAGGTGATTGATAAACTGAGAAAGTGTATAAGAATATACACAGTGTACACTTTAATTATGACTATTATATGTTTTTGAATACACTATAAGGGAATTAGTAAGCTTAGAACACTTTATATTCAGCCATACAAATGGTAGGGTACGAATCAAATTCTGAAGAGCCCAAGACATACACAAAGTACAATTTGCCAGTGAGATTATATATGCATCACGGTTCCATACACCCCTGAGCTTAAATCCCAAGAAACAAATGAAAAACATGGTCATGCAACATAATATAATATAGGTACACTCATATCTCCCATCCTATTCTTGGGCCTATAAGTAAATGAAATGTGCGCAAACTATGTCTCTTGGCACATAAAGTTGATGTACATGCTAGGGAGTAACTAATCACTTCTAAGAAATGCCTTGCCCTACCTTCCAGGACACTAAGCTAAATAAAAGGATATGTGTATTATATACCTGAAAGCGAGATTAATATATATCCACCTACAATGATGACAGTAATTACCTGGGCGCCCATCTATTATAATATGAACAACTATGTCAGCAGTGGGGGACTAGTTTTGAGCTTGCAATTAATTCTAAACCTATATCACAAAGCTCATATTTTAGCTAAAACACATAGCAAGGCCAAACTGAGCAATATAAAACTAAACCACGTCCCCATCCCGGCCGCTGATAGGGACATAGCATCTCTTCCCTTCATAGGAACATCCTGCAGATCGCTGGAGTCAAGCTCATCTCTAAGTGTCTTTTTTAAGGATTGCTCATACAACCACTAAAAACAACAAGTGACATATGCACAATAGTTGGGAGCTTCTACTTGACATATATATATATACATTCTGCAATTAAACAGCCTATTGTATACTTAATAACAGGTAACACATAACTATTATCAGGCATAAGTTATAAATAAAACAAGAGTATTGGTTAGTATTAGTCAGGCCCATGAATTATACTTAGGGAAACTAAGGTAAGCCTGAAAGGGAGCATGCATGCACCAGAGGAAAAACACAAAGTACTGCAGTAGTCCTGTGATTAGGCTTGAAGGAGCCACTCATTCAGTGCAATCATGAAAGATTATCCGTAGATGACGTCTGAGCATCCTCTCCCCTCTGTAATAAATAGGTACTGTGTAGTATTAGGGTATGCACATCATATAATCACTATATTAACTTATGAAACCATGAACCTAGCTGTGAAAACAGTAACAATCCGTAACATGTGCCCAGGATCATATCCTTTAGAAAACAGAATAGCGTAAATGAAGTTTATGTTTAACAATATCTCAGGGGTATCATGACTATTGAACACATACAGATATTGTAGATCCAGATCAATACTGGTGGAGCACAGATCTGAATGAGTCATTCTTCAGCCCACTCCAGTCTTGAAAGAAGACCACGAAGGGACCTCAGCACAAACCAGAGCGTGGCGTGAGACACCATTTCTGGAAAAGAGATCTTGTGTGAATAAGACCAGACCATCCATATGGAGCTGTAAGTGTAGACCAGTAGTGATTCACGCTTTAGCTCCCCCACGGATAAGCTGACTCGACCTTGCCTTCTGCAGTGTGGTTTTTCTTAAGTGCGTAGCTTTGCTCTCAACTCCCCACTCAGCTTTCTCTCCAGAGTGAGCCCCCGCAACTGCCTGAGGGCCTCCCAGCAATGCTGTTGTCACCTTATGGGAGGGAAAAGAGGCTAATGCCTGCAGGCTACATGCTCAAGATGATCTAAGTCACTGGGTCTGTGGCACCTCTAGATGAGCTGTGTTGGGCAGCATCGGCCACATCTCCACTGAGTCTCGGTGCGACATCTCATGCCATTGTGTAGGGACCTCCACAGCCTCCCCGTTCGTGGTTGTGTGCCGCAGTGAGTACGTAGCGGCTCTCATCTCTGTGGTAAGGGCCTGCCAATAAAAGTCCACAGAGCATATTAGTGGCGATATGAGCATAAAACCCCTCTCAGCCAAGATGATGCGTAGAGAACTTCAAGTATGGCTATTTACACCCTGACGAGAGCTCAAATGGTGGAGGACTTTGTACCGTTATTTTATAAGTGATTCTTTACTTTTGTCCCAGATTATGCAGTTCATGTTCCCATGTATAATAGGAGCCAAATATAGAGCAATTGAATATCGTGGTGTGCCACAAATTAATATTTTAGTTCACAGGCTCCAGGAGCTCTAAGATAGCATGTCTGGCTGCTTCGGCAGTTGGCTTCACCCTCCCAAAGCTAAGGTTATGTTTATTTTGATTCATAACATCAATTGTGAATTTGAGATCTTCTTCATCACCTTTCAATATCATAAATATATCATCAATATATCTATAGTAGAGGACCAGATCGCTGGGCAAGAGTCTCAAAAAATGGTCTCCCACTTTCCCATATACAAATTTGCGTAACTTGGTGCAAATCTGGTCCCCATTGCTGTTCCACACAACTGTTTATAAAATTTGTTATCAAAGTTAAAATAATTATGTGTGTGTAATGCCCTTGGGATATTTCCCTTTCAGACCAAACTTGGCCAGTAGTTTTCTTATTCCGGCGTCAAGTGGAAGGATATGAAATATCCCAGAACAAGAGAACAGATAAGTAAATGAGGTAAGCAGTACCCACAGTAGAGAGGGCAATACTTCACGACACTACAGAGGATAACTGGAGAGTAGTCAGGCAAGCAGAGTTCAGCAACAATAAGTAAATCCACGGTATCAGCAGTTCAGGGGTTAATCAGAAGAGTGGTCAGAGACAGACAGAGTTCAGCAACAATAAGGAAATCCAGCAGTTCACGGGCTAAACAACAGAGTGGTCAGACAAGCAGAGTTCAGCAACAATAATGCATCCAGCAGTTCAGGGGTTAAACAGCAGAGTGGTCAGGCAAGCAGAGTTCAGCAACAATAAGGCAATCCAGCAATTCAGGGGTTAAACACAACAGTACAAAGAAGCACCCAGGAAGTACAAAACAACCTAAACTTGGGCAATGTAAGTAAGCAAAAAGGTACTTATATAGACCCAGATTCGTGCCAAGGAAGACGTCCGGGAGTGGTGGTGACATCATGTCCAATGCATCAGAGCACCGCAGAGTCCATGGCAACAGCCATGGTAACAGGAAGGAGCCGCCTGTGTCCATGGCAATGGCCATGGAAGAGGAAGGAGCCGCATGCATCTGTGGCAATGGCCACAACAGAGCGGGAAGTGTGACAGACCCCCCATCACAGGACTACCCCCGGACCCTAATGCGGCTTGGTGGGATGAGCAACATGAAACCTAGAGACCAGAGAAGGAGCATGCACATGATGGGCAGGAACCTAGGAATGATCTGCCACAGAGTAACCCTTCCAGTGCACAAGGTATTGAAGTTGCCTGCGTCTGTACCTGGAGCCTAGGATCCTGGCAATCTCATACTCTGGCTCACCATGAACCAAGAGTCGGGTAAATCTCAGGGAGATGTGAAAGACTGGATGAATGTGCAGGGCTCTGAGTAAGGCCACTTTGTAGGCAACAGGAGATAATCTTTTGATGACCTTGTAGGGACAGATGTAGCGAGGACCCAATTTGTGGCAAGGCTGATGTAAGCGAACATGTCGGGTAGAGACCAAGAATCACTCACCAACAGCAAAGGCATGAATAGTAGCTTGATGATGGTCGGTGTGCCTTTTGTATCTGGAAACAGCTGAACGTAACTGAGAGCGTATACGCTTCCAATTGGAAGAAAGGTTAGTTAAACAATGGTCAGCAGCAGGAACACCCGTAGACTGAGCTGAAAGAGGGAAGAGATGGGGTTAATAACCTGCTGCGGCTTGAAATCATAGAGATGAGTGCCAATGATTGTTCTTTGCAAGTTTAGCTAGGGGCAAGAGTCCTGACCAATCTGTATGCTGAGAATTGACATAGGCTCTGAGATAGGCTTCAAAATCTTTATTCATCCTCTCTGTCAGACCATTGGTCTGAGGATGATGGCCATAAGACAAGGATACAGTGGCCCCAATCATTTTGCAAAAAAGCTGCCCAGAAGGTGGAAATTAATTGAGGTCCTCTGTCAGAAACCATATTTACAGGTATACCATGAAGGTATACCACATGAAGAAGAAACAGACTTGACAACTGTTGGGCAGTAGGTAGTTTGACCAAGGGCACAAAATGAGCAAGCCTGGAGAATCGATCCACCACAACCCATATAACCGTATGGTGATCAGAAAGAGGGAGGTCCACAATAAAATCCATGGTTATGTATGTCTAAGTTTGTTTGGGTATAAGTCAGTAGAGTACCAGCCACAATTGGTCTACCTGGGGGACAGCTCACATCTTTATGTATTTTGGGTACATGGTGAAAAATAGGGCATACTGGGTTATCAGGAACCAAAATATTCATATCCTCATGTTTGAAAATACCTAAACAAATGCCATCTGCAACCAGTTTTCTAAGACTATTTTTAAATGTGTTAGTTGGATTAACCTGTAATTTGCGATATACCTTTTCATCTGACAGCTGTCTAAAAGCCTCCTAAAAGTAACTATCCTTGTTCATTACAACAATGCTGCCTCCCTTATCCGAATTGTGTATTACAATATTGTGATTATTTTGCAAAGATTTAATAGCCTGTCTTTCTTTAAACGTCAGATTAGGGGAGACAGCATTGTTTTTATATTTTCTTCCAATTGTAGGATGTCCGATTGGACAACCTTTTGGAAGGCATTAACCAAGGGGCCCCTGAAATTTTTTGGATAAAATTCAGAGTTATGTTTTTTAGGTTTAGGTAAAGGTTTTGAGGTAGAGCAGTCCTCAATATTATTATCTGTGTATAAATCATTTAAAGGTGTAAGTGTGCAAGCATCTCTGAATTCTACATGAATTGTATTAGTATCCTGTTGTATATTATCTCTGACACCTACAGTGAGCATGTCATGACCTGTAGTCAGGGCAAAATACCTCTTAAGAGATAGCTTGCGGACAAACTTATTTAAATCTAGCAAAGTGCCAAAACTTGAAACTTTATTAGAGGGTGCAAAACCAAGTCCCTTAGATAAAATCTTTCTCTTTTTGCATTATTCTTCTTGTTTTCGGCCGGACCACCTGTGGGGGTTCCTCTAATTCCTCTGTCAACGATTCCTGTAAAAAAATGGAAGGGGAAGAAGAATGTGAAAAGAGAGAGAAGAAGAGGTGATGGAAGCACAAGTGCTTCTAGATGTGGCATCTGAGTCAGTGGAATCACCCTCATTATTGCTGAAGGCTACTTTTCTTTTTTGTTTATTTTTTAGAATAAAACTTACTAGGTGGCTACACTGTAGCTAATATTTCCGCTTATTGTTTTCAATATTGGATGTGTCACCTCTAAGGATTTTAAATATAGTCTATAAGGGTGGAATAATGTATTTTTTCATCAGTTAAGTTATTATGTATCTTTTGTATTATGTACTAAGTCAGACTGTGTCTATATAGGTATCATGTTTTTAACTTTTTTGTGCCTGTATTACTGGGTAATAAAATAGTTTATGTTCTGTTCATTGCCTATAAATAGACAGGTTTGAAACATAGACTGTAGTCTATGAGTAAGCGCCGCTAGGGGGGCGTGAAATGCGTCAGTCTGTCTATACCTGTCCTGCCATGTCTGTTCGTGTACTTTTTTAATATGTTACAATAAAGGATTTTTTTTTTACTTTTTAATTCCTTGGGCTTTGGAGTAGTGCCTGCATCCTGTGTGTCTTTTGTTACTATTTGTGGCTTCATCCACTGCCTTTTTGCTACGGCACTCCAAGTGACGACAATATTTCCTTGCTTACCCCCTTCAGAGGGTTTCTCTTCCTGGTGGTGTGGACGTACGCCGAGTGCTGCGGTTGCATCTCTTCCTGACAATTTCGGATTTTCCTTATTGCTTGGCCAGGCATCTATCTACAGACCTTTACAGTGGGCTTTGGAAATGCCAGCACCAAGATTATGTGTAAACTCCGGTTTCTGAGGACATTTTTTATAGAATGTATAATGTTTTATAACAAAACGGTTTCTGGAATACATTCAAAAAAATCTCTACCGTGCTGATACAGAGTATCTTCATTGTGCTGACACAAGTTATCCACTGTAGGTTAAGTATGGACAGTTCTAGTTACAAGCATCCAGACTGACTTTTGTTTCACTCGTATCATTACCTAGTTTTAGAACAGACATGGAAGGTTTAGACACAGAGACTTTCAATATGGCAGACATAGACTTCACTGACGACAATTCCTTATCTGACACTATTATACAGAGGGAATATACTAATGAACAATCTGCAGATTACTGTTATGAAATATTTGATTTAACAATGAGAAAAAAGTTCTTTGACAAGATTTTTTCTGAGGATGTGGAAAAGGATAATTTAGATATTTAAAAGACTTTCAAGTCTCTGGAGCCCACTTTAACCACAGATTTGAGGCTTATGTGGGATATAGTGGCATTCCAAAAATATCTTTATTTCCAGCGTATACCAAGAGGCCTGAGAATCAAGAAATAACCCTCATTTGATTTTGAAGACATATCTGATATAGATGAATGGAACACAGCATTATCAAAATGCTCATTCAAACATATAAACATTCTCATTAGGGTGAAAGCAAAAAAGTATGAAATTAAAACAACAATAAGATCAATTAAACAATCAACAAGTATGATGGGGAACAAGCCTTGAGAAAAGGCAATAATAGTAATTGTGATAAAGAAGATTATGAGCAAAACAAAGTTTATAATTGAGAAGGAAGCTGGTACCGAACAAAGAGAGATTATAATTTGAAAAATAAACAACAAGGAAATAAAAATAAAAATGGGAAAAAGCAGCAAGCCCTTAATGCAAATGATAATGAGAAAAGTCATCCAAAGTCTATTCTAAAAAATAAACAAAAAAGAAAAGTCTTCAGCAATGATGAGGGTGATTCCACTGACTCAGATGCCACATCTAGAAGCACTTGTGCTTCCATCACCTCTTCTCTCTCTTCCCTTTATTTTTCCCCTTCCTCTTCCATTTTTTTACAGGAATCGTCGACAGAGGAATTAGAGGAACCCCCACAGGTGGTCCGGCCGAAAACAAGAAGAACAATGCAAAAATAGAAAGAAGGAGGAGACGATGGAGAAATAAAAGGGCAATAGCTCAGCATGCTAAGGCACTGTGGCTGAGCTCTGTAGCAACCTAAGGGTTGCAGGTTCGATCCTCGGTGAGGTCCACTCAGCCTTTCATCCTTCAGAGCTCGATAAAATGAGCAGCGCCTTGAGACCCTTGTGGGTGATTAGCCGCGCTTTACAAGTACCCAATACATACATACATACATCCCAGAGCATGAGTTCCAGTCCTCAGAAGCAGAAAATATCACAAATGAACTTAGCATAGTCAATATCTCTGACTATGAACTCACCAAAGATTAGACAAAGGTTTTATCTAAGGGACTTGGTTTTGCACTCTCTAATACATTTTCAAGTTTTGGCACTTTGCTAGATTTAAATAAGTTTGTCCGCAAGCTATCTCTTAAAACATGCTCACTGTAGATGTCACAGATAATATACAACAAGATACTAATACAACACATGTAGAATTCAGAGATGCTTTCACACTTACAACTTTAAATGATTTATACACAGATAATACTATTGAGGACTGCTCTACCTCAAAACCTTTACCTAAACCTAAAAAACATAACTCTGAATTTTATCCAAAAAATTTCAGGGGCCCCTTGGTTAATGCTTTCCAAAATGCTGTCCAAACGGACATCCTACAATTGGAAAAAACTATAAAACACAATGCTGTCTTCCCTAATCTGACGTTTAAAGAAAGACAGGCTAATAAGTCTTTGCAAAATAATCACAATATTGTAATACACAATTTGGATAAGGGAGGCAGCATTGTTGTAATGAACAAGGATAGTTACTTTCAGGAGGCTGTCAGATGAAAAGGTATATTGCAAATTACAGGTTAATCCAACTAACACATTTAAAAATAGTCTTAGGAAACTGTTTGCAGATGGCATTTGTTTAGGTATTTTCAAAGATGAGGATATGAATATTATGGTTCCTGATAACTCAGTATACCCTATTTTTCACCATGTACCCAAAATACATAAAGATGTGAGCTGTCCCCCAGGTAGACCAATTGTGGCTGATATTGGCTCAATTTCTTGAGCCTTTAGATGAGTGGCTGAATTCTATTCTTCAGCCATTCGCTAAGTTGCAGTTGAGCTACCTGCGGGACAGCTCGCATCTACTTCTTACATCGGATCATGTTGTATGGCAGCCAGATTATACCTGAATGGTCATTGATATTACCCCACTGTATACTTCAATTCCTCAGACCTTGGGTATTCAGGCAGTTGAGTTCTTCTTGCGAGGAGATTCAGATTTAGACTTACCCTGGATTGAATATGTATGTGAGGTGCTTAGGTTTCTTTGTGGCATAATTATTTTATGTTTGACAATCACTATTACCTTCAAATCTGCGGCACCACTATGGGTGCCAAATTCTCACCTTCTTTTGCAAATATTTTTGTGGCATGGTGGGAACAGCTTTATATTTATATGTCCGCAAATCCCTTGTGTGATGACATTGAACTATTTGAACTATTTGACCTGTTCCTCATTGCTAAAAAACTGGTTAATGACATTTCTTTTGCTGAATTTATGACATTTTGTAACAACAATTAAATGGGTTTAAAATTCACTGGTGAATACAGTGGGGAGCAGGTTAACTATTTGGATCTCACCCTTCAAATTGTTAATAATACTATCGTCACAAAAACATTTAGAAAACTGACTGTAGGGAAAAACAATACTTCATGACATTTCCCAGCACCCAATCTATACCTAAATCACAGTTCCTTAGATTAAGATGAAACACGCAGTCAAACAGTATTTATGAACAACAGTCCATAGAACTTAGGAACAGATTGGTTAGAAGAGGTTATAATTTTTAAAAGTTGGAAAAATGTAGAAATATGATTAAAACGCATGGCTAGCATGTTAAGAATAGAGATAACTTTGAGGATGCTATTGTCTTTACCACCGAGTTCAGTCAACAATATATTGACATTGTTAAAATTCTAAAAAAAACATTTGCTCATTTTAGCTACTGATGACATTTTACAGACATATGTCCACAAATGCAAGTTTGTCCCGAAAAAATCTAGAACATTAGCTCAAATGTTATCCCCCAGTTTGGTTAAAAATAAGTCCCATAATGCATAATGTAATTGGTTATCCAAAAGAGGGACTTTTAAATGTGGTGTAAGATCATGTTATACCTGCCCTAGTATTTGTCTAGGGGTCAAAAACAGTAAGAGTGAGTGCACCTGTAAAGATATATTTGTTAAGACGCTCAAAACCCTACAAAGTGACAGTTGTTCCTTCAAACTTCTGTCTTAGGTAAAGATAAAAAGTGAACAGAGTGAGGGGAGCTAGTATGTAGTGAATATCACATTAAAAACGAAGAATTATATAATTAGATGATAAACTAAATAGTCAATAAAATATGCAACTCTAATATGTTAAATTAAAATACATTTATTAAAATACACATAAAAACATTGGTATAGAGCTCTAATACCATATATATTGTCCAATACAATGAATTAAAAGATTTTCCTTAAATACAGGACTAGTATATAAGTACAGGATTTGCTGGGTGTTAACATACAATACGTGTAAAATTTGTTGTGAAGAATAATAGAGACAGTTGATATTTGGGAAGGTATCGTGTATCAATACGGTATCTTATGTTTTAAAAGTCTTATTATAATCATCCGTATTTAAAACTTTAAAGTGAACTTATTGGTAAATATGCTTCTTCTGTTAGATTTGTGGGACTGACCCAGGTACTCACGTTTAGAGAAGATGTCCAGAGATTACTAGGCCCTTTTGTTTGGGCTTAGCTAACTATTTCAAAGTACCGTGAACAAAAAATGATCAGCCTTTGTGTTGAAAAAACGAAAAGAAAAGAGAGGTCAACTTTTGCGTGTTTTTCGTTATAGTTATGAGAGCTTTTGTTAGTGTGTATCAAGAAGTATATGGATCGTTACAAAGTCTCTTTAAAAGGTTGCAGATATATACCTCTGTGAGGTTGGCTGGATACAATGTCTTTTTTTTTTTTTTTTTTTTTTTATTTATTATTTTTCTGATTTCAAATTACACAGTAAACAGTACAGTAGTTCTTTACATGCAATAATCAATACAGTGCCCTTCTCGGGCTTTCATTTCTACATTTAACTAACAATAACAAACATATGCTCCATAAAGATGTTAACCATTCTATTTTTTAAATGTATGCGGCAAGACACCTACTTGAGGTTTGCTGAAAATGCCGGTTAGATGGACAAATGTCCGTTGGTCTTTGAGACTGTATACCCTGCTTTGTGGTTGGAGCTTTTCGCAACTCTAGAAAGGGTTTGCTGGAGTCTCCAAAAGACTTATAGGATGCGGTTAAAACACCTCCTTGAAGTTTGCTGGAATGCTGGATAGATGGACAGGTGTCCGTTGGTCTTTGAGACTGTATAACCTGCTATTTATTTGGAGCTTTTCGTAACTCTCAAAGGGGTTTGCTGGAGTGTCCAAAAGACTTGTAGTTGGATATGGAGTCTTGTACGAATGTCGTTTTACACCGTATTCCGGTTTGCTGTTGTAGGTAATCTTGGATACTTGACACCGCTTGAAAAACTCTGTACCTTATTGCGGTCTTTTGGTATTTCAGGTTGTAGTATTTATCCAAGAGTGTCCGTTGCGCTGGCTTGGTCTGAGCGCTGTCGAGTTGTTACGGCTAGATTGCCGACTTGGAGCTTCTAAGTAATTAGACTTATTGGTGGTCCCCAAAACTGCTGTCTGTGATGTGAGTTTGGGTTTCACACTATGCAGGGCAAATCTACGTGTTTCGACCTTGGCCTTTATCAAGACCTTGCAACCTTTTAAAGAGACTTTGTAACGATCCATATACTTCTTGATACACACTAACAAAAGCTCTCATCACTATAACGAAAAACACAGACAGCGGTTTTGGGGACCACCAATAAGTCTAATTACTTAGAAGCTCCAAGTCGGCAATCTAGCCGCAACAACTCGACAGCGCTCAGACCAAGCCAGCGCAACGGACACTCTTGGATAAATACTACAACCTGAAATACCAAAAGACCGCAATAAGGTACAGAGTTTTTCAAGCGGTGTCAAGTATCCAAGATTTCCTACAACAGCAAACCGGAGATGGTGTAAAACGACATTCGTACAAGACTCCATATCCAACTACAAGTCTTTTGGAGACTCCAGCAAACCCCTTTGAGAGTTACGAAAAGCTCCAAACAAATAGCAGGGTATACAGTCTCAAAGACCAACGGACACCTGTCCATCTATCCAGCATTCCAGCAAACCTCAAGGAGGTGTTTTAACCGCATCCTATAAGTCTTTTGGAGACTCCAGCAAACCCTTTCGAGAGTTACGAAAAGCTCCAACCACAAAGCAGGGTATACAGTCTCAAAGACCAATGGACATTTGTCCATCTAACCGGCATTTTCAGCAAACCTCAAGTAGGTGTCTAGCCGCATACGTTTAAAAAGACATTGCATCCAGCCAACCTCACAGAGGTATATATCTGCAACCTTTTAAAGAGACTTTGTAACGATCCATATACTTCTTGATACACACTAACAAAAGCTCTCATCACTATAATGAAAAACACGCAAAAGTTGCCCTCTCTTTTCTTTTCGTTTTTTCAACACAAAAGCTGATCATTTTTTGTTCACGGTACTTTGAAATAGCTAAGCCCAAACAAAAGGGCCTAGTAATATCTGGACATCTTCTCTAAACGTGAGTACCTGGGTCAGTCCCACAAATCTAACAGAAGAAGCATATTTACCAATAAGTTCACTTTAAAGTTTTAAATACGGATGATTATAATAAGACTTTTAAAACATAAGATACCGTATTGATACACGAGACCTTCCCAAATATCAACTGTCTCTATTATTCTTCACAACAAATTTTACACGTATTGTATGTTAACACCCAGCAAATCCTGTACTTATATACTAGTCCTGTATTTAAGGAAAATCTTTTTATTCATTGTATTGGACAATATATATGGTATTAGAGCTCTATACCAATGTTTTTATGTGTATTTTAATAAATGTATTTTAATTTAACATATTAGAGTTGCATATTTTATTGACTATTTAGTTTATTATCTAGTATTTGTCTAGGTAATACATTTATTTGTACTATTGACAAGACCAAATATAATATTAACTTTTATGCAAATTGTGGCTCACAATATGTAGTGTATCTTCTCACCTGTAATTTTTGCCTCTGTCAGTATGTTGGTAAAACTACCCGCCATATTAGAACGAGATTTAATGAACATGTCAGAGATAAAAATTAAAATCATGATTCTACAGTAGCCAATCATTTTAACTATCTACATTTTACCAACATAGCTAATTTATCATTACAAATAATTGATATTGCCACCACCCCTCTTAGGGGTGGTAATAAATCTAAAATTTTAGACAAGAAAGAGCTATATTGGATCTTGAATTTACATACATGCCATCCATCTGGCATGAATAAAGAATGTGACATAATTTTTTTTATAGATAATTAGGATCACATTCTTATTCTTGAAATTGGCCATTATCTTTGTGCATGGCAACATATGTTTATATAAAAAATTTTAATAATAACTCTGTTGTTATGCTGTGTCTCAATTTCAAACTCGCTAGGTGCCTACACTGTAGCTAATATTTCCTGTTATTGTTTTCAATATTGGATGTGTCACCTCTAAGGATTTTAAATATAGTCTATAAGGGTGGAATAATGTATTTTTGAGAAGTCCTTGAGAAGTCTTCACCCAGCCAGCCAGAAGAAGTCCTCCAGATGGGTAGAAGTCTTTATCCAGGTGGCTTTTTTATTTAATTAGGGGGATTAGATTAGGTGTAATTAGTTTAAAAAGCTTGTAATTATTTTATTATTTTCTGTAATTTAGTGGGGGGGTTCATACTTTAGATAATTTTTTTCAATTGTATTTAATTGTAGTTAGTTTAGGTAATTAATTTAAATATAGTGTAGTGTTAGGTGTAATTGTAACTTAGGTTAGGATTTATTTTACAGGTAAATTTGACTTTATTTTAACTAGGTAGCTATTAAATAGTTAATAACTATTTAATAACTATTCTACCTAGTTAAAATAAATACAAAGTTGCCTGTAAAATAAAAATAAATCCTAAGCTAGCTACAATGTAACTATTAGTTATATTGTAGCTATCTTAGGGTTTATTTTATAGGTAAGTATTTAGTTTTAAATAGGAATAATTTAGTTAATGATAGCAATATTTATTTAGATTTATTTAAATTATATTTAAGTTATGGGGGTGTTAGGGTTAGACTTAGGTTTAGGGGTTAATAACTTTAATATAGTGGTGGTGACGTTGGGGGTGGCAGATTAGGCGTTAATAAATGTAGGTAGGTTGCGGCGACATTGGGGGCTGCAGATTAGGGGTTAATAAATATAATGTAGGGTTCGGCGATGTTAGGGGCAGCAGATTAGGGGTTCATAACTATAATGGAGAGTAAAGTGCTGCTGCAGTATTCATCCGCCAGGCAAAGGAAACAGAGCGGACCA
Organism: Bombina bombina; assembly: GCF_027579735.1. Classification (NCBI taxonomy): domain Eukaryota; kingdom Metazoa; phylum Chordata; class Amphibia; order Anura; family Bombinatoridae; genus Bombina; species Bombina bombina. Next base: position 336,417,722 of record NC_069500.1, on the reverse strand, counting down.
ACTCATGTGAAAACAAGGGGATTGGTGTGGAGCCAACCAAAAAGAAAACGGCGGACTACCGCAAAGTGCACAAAGGAAAAGTGGAAGGCTGCTGAGCAACAGTAAAAAGGTGAGTTTATTTCCAATTTAAAAAATACACATATTGGTGAACAAAGTCACAGCAAACAAGGAAGGAGACAGCAATTTTACATGTTTCACGCACACTTGCGCTTAATCATAGATGCTGAGGACAAGTATAGACAGCTGCTATATTTAAAGGGATAGCACACCAATAGAAACATTCATGTAATTTAAATCATGCAATCATTGGTTGTCATCTGTACATTCAATTTATAAAGTGTGTGTCCACAATGAATAAAGCAGATCAGATAAAAACAAAATACAAAATACTTGTGAAGGAGGAACAATATCTGGCACATATATAAAAAAGTAATTATAATGTGAGAAACAATGATAATAATAATTTCAAGCAATATGCATATAATTGTTTTAGAACACTTATTAACAAAAAATTAAAAAATTAATTAATTAATTAATTAAATATACATAACGATATGTAAGTAACTGCAGTTCCTTAAAGGAAATAGAAAACAGAAAACATATATGTATATATAGTATGGAACACCATTAAGCATTATTTAGCAAAAAATCACATTAGGTTTACGGGATAAGTCAATATTATTCATATGGTCATGCAAAGGCATGTATCTCAAATGAATAAATCCAATACACAAATACCATAAATTACTACATACTGAAATTATCCCTTGATAGAGAGTACCTAATAATATTCCATAAGATATCAAAAATGAAGTTTATGGGGTATTAAAAGGGGTATTAGAGAAAGGAATTTTGATAGAATTGTTGAAATATATGCTTTCAATATATTGAATAAGATATATTCTTATTTAGTCAACAAAGTATCTCATATCCCACTCCAAATTGATGCCCAAAGGAGACCTGGTCTTCAATTTATAAATCCAGAAAAGTTATTTCCTATCCAAGATTTTGGATTTATCTCCCCCTCTATGCGGGTTCTGGCTAGGTCTATGATCTTAATATTAATGCTAGGTACATTAGTAAGATGAAAGAGATTAAAGTGTTTGGCTACAGCCGAATCCTTATTAAAATTCTTTATGTCCCTGAGATGTTCCCTAGCTCGATCTCTAAGGGTTCTGGTCGACTGTCCCACATATTGGGCTCCACAAAGTTTACAATCCAATAAGTACACCATATAGTTAGTAAGGCATGTAGCATAGAAATCCATCTCAAAGGATTCACCTGTAATCTTGCTGCTAAACTTATTGGTATAATCCATAGTCTCGCAAGTTAAACAATTCGAGAGGTGTGCCCTATAATTTCCTATACCCCTAAGCCAATTAGCATCGGGTCTGGTCTCAGTCTTGACTAAACTGGGGGAGAGCTTAGAAGACAACATAGGTGGCTTTTTTGCAACAAATTTGCTTTCTTTAACATAAGGCTGCAAGACCTCATCACCCTTCAATAAATGTAAATGCTTTTTAATGATACTACATATGGAGTTATATTGGGGAGAATACTGAGTTGAAAAAACAATACTCCTTTCATCCAAATAACCTTTCTGGCTACCCTTAGTGTTAGCATAACTTATTCCTTCAGCCAAGTCACCAGTGTTATCCGTGGTCGGTGTATATACTTTATCTGGTGGTTTCCAATCCTTAATCTCCTCGAAAGTTTTATATAACCCTTCCTCATTGTATCCTCTAGCCTTTAATCTTGTGATAAGATCGTTTGCACCTTCAATGTAATTTTCTAAAGTGCTGGCATTTTGTCTTAACCTGATAAATTGACTTCTAGGGATGGATTTAATTAGATGTTTGGGGTGGCATGATGTGGCGTGAAGTAAGGTATTACCTGCCGTTTCCTTTCTATATGTAGTTGAAATGATCTTATGTGTGATAGCGTCACCATGTAAGTGAAGATCTAAGAAATTTACGTCTTCATGATGTACCTCTCCGGTAAATGTGAAATTGACATCATTATTATTTAATAATGTCAAAAAATCATCAAACAAGAAATCCTCTTTCACAATAAAGATAAGGTCATCTATATACCTCATGTACAACAGGATGCCGGACCTGAAAGGCTCCTGTATGTCATTTATGTGTTGGAGCTCCCACTTACCCACAAATAAATTAGCATATGAGGGGTCAAATTTTGCCCCCATAGCTGTTCCTTGGCTCTGTAGATAAAAAACAGAATCAAACATAAAGTAATTGTGGGTAAGTAGGAACTCCACAACCTCAACAATAAATTGTTTTGTCTCAATTTGATAAGATGTATTATTTTCCAAGAAAAATTCCAGGGCCTGGCATCCGTGCACATGAGGTATAGAGGAGTATAAGGATGTGGCATCAATTATAACCCACTTGTAACCTGCCTGCCAAACAAAATTACTCAGTATATCCAATAGGTGGCCCGAATCCCTGGTATAACTGTAAAGATTGGTCACCAGAGGTTGTAATATGCTATCAATCCATTCAGACATAGGCTCCAAAAGGGAGCCTATGCCTGAAATGATTGGCCTACCAGGTGGAGATAAAAGGCTCGTATGCGTCTTAGGGAGATAATGAAAAAATGGTGTAATAGGATGTGTAGGTAAAATACACTTAGATTGCTCAGCAGTGAAGATACCAAGGGCAACAGCTTCATCAAGAAGTTTGTTTAACTGTTTAGAAAAAATGTGAATGGGATCAAACTCTAGTTTCCTATAGGTGATCCCATCTGAAAGTTGCCTATTTGCCTCTGACATATAGTCAGATTTGTTGAGAACGACAGCATTGCCACCTTTATCCGAATTGCGAATGACAATGCTGTCGTTCTCAGCCAGGTCCCTCACGGCTGATCATTCTTGGATGGTTAAATTTTGACTGGACCTAAAACTAGAAGAATAACATTTTTCCTCCAGTCTCAGAACATCCTCCTCCACCCGTTTATGAAAGGTATCTAAGAAATTCCCCCTAAAATGCCTGGGATAAAAACTGGACTCATGCTTTTTTGGAATTGGTAAGGTCTCTAATTTAGTATTGGTGATGTTGGTATCAAAATTATCAATGGTTTCAATTAAACAAATATCTGAAAAGGAAAACATTTTATTTCAATCCACTTTTTCATCAATGCTGTGAACCATAGGATTATAGACATCATAAGTAACTTTTTTCTCTGAATCATGAAAGAATCTTTTAAGGGCCAACTTTCTAACAAATTTGTTGACATCAATAAGTGTTCTAAAGGCAGAAAATATATGCGTGGGAGCAAATCCCAGACCCTTTTTCAAGACTCTCTCATGGTTCAGGGTGAGTTCTGTGTCAGATAAATTGATGACACTTAAAGTCATTTCTTTTTCTGTGACTTGTGTTGTTTCCCTGAAGTGTTTTCTTTTCTTCCTTCTGGATCTTCGGGTCCGTTTCATAAAGGAATACCCGGTTGGTTGCGAGTCTTTGGGCGGGCCGCCATCTCATTCTTGTTTTTATCTTTCTTGGAAGGAACCTGTGTAGAAAAGGGAAGAGAAGAGGGATGGGGAGACACAGGAACTGGTACATCATCACTGGATCCTGAGGAGTCTGAGTCATGATCAGTGGACTCCGGTTCGGTAGATGAGAAAACCACTCTGCGTTCTTTGTCCTTTTTAAGAATGGATTTGAGAGATTTGCTATTCTCTTCATCTGTTGCGTGCTTTTTGGAGGGTTTTCTATTGCGTCTACGGAACCTAGACCAATCATATACTCTATTGTTGTCATAGTCCTCACGGTCTCGCAGAAATTTATTTTTCTCCCTTGCAGCAATTTCTGCATCTTCTTTCTTAATTTTTTCTTTCATTTGTGATTTTAATGTTGCATATTGTTCATCTGTTTTGCGCTTCTTCAAGTCTGCTTTAGTGTTTAGGATTTTTTCTTTTAAGTTGTTTCTTTTTTGTTCCTTACTTCTAACCAGAATCCCTAATAACTTTAAAGAGCATTCGTTAAGGGCATTATTCCATTCATCCTGGAGTGCACTGTCCTCCAAATCATAATTAGGGTATTTCTTCAGTCTAAGACCCCTAGGCACCCTTTGAACATCAATGTAGTGATTTAGGGTTACAACATCCCACATGGAACGTAAGTCTGTTAGAAGTAGCCTTTCTAAGGTGTTAAACAATTGTTTTAAATCCCCTTCAGAAACAGTACTTGCAGAAGTAGAAAAAACAGTTTCAAAAAATTGTTTCCTGTTTTATATATCAAAGAATGTAGCCAAATTGCCTCCTTCACCTTCCATGTTTGTGTGTATTATTGAAAAAATAAGGAAAATAAAAAGTAACTGTTGCTGCTCACACCTTTAATGAAACCCCTGATCGACAATCAGTTAATGAGAGAAGGTCAGCATCTGCAATAGTTATGAACTGTTGATATGTATCTCATGTAACCGGTTAGCTTCTCAGCCAGAAAATAATTGAACAAATGCTGAATACCTCTTAAAATACAATATCAAAGGAAAACTTGATCGCTCAAATAACACAGTTATGCTTTTTAAATAAGTCGAAATCGTCAGGCAGTTCAAACACAAGCAATTGTAGACAGACAAACAGCGGTAAGCAGATAATAGGTGAGAGGCACTCTTAGCACAAATATACTTTTTAGCCTGTGCCCTGTATTAAATCGCAAAAAGCCGCAATTCTGCCAAAAAATTCAGTAAATTCGCTTGTGTAAATTCTTTAAGAAAAAGTCATACCTGTCCGATGTTCTGACAGACTTCAGTTCCCAAGGGAAAGTTTTCCAGATTGAATCCCAGCGTTTGTACACGAGCAAGCACAGCAGAGTTTGTCCGGAAGTCAATAGTGGAGAGTAAAGTGCTGCTGCAGTATTCATCCGCCAGGCAAAGGAAACAGAGCGGACCAACTTATGTGAAAACAAGGGGATTGGTGTGGAGCCAACCAAAAAGAAAACGGCGGACTACCGCAAAGTGCACAAAGGAAAAGTGGAAGGCTGCTGAGCAACAGTAAAAAGGTGAGTTTATTTCCAATTTAAAAAATACACATAGGGGTGAACAAAGTCACAGCAAACAAGGAAGGAGACAGCAATCTTACATGTTTCACTCACACTTGCGCTTAATCATAGATGCTGAGGACAAGTATAGACAGCTGCTATATTTAAAGGGACAGCACACCAATAGAAACATTCATGTAATTTAAATCATGCAATCATTGGTTGTCATCTGTACATTCAGTTTATAAAGTGTGTGTCCACAATGAATAAAGCAGATCAGATAAAAACAAAATACAGGTAGCCCTCAGTTTACGCCGGGGTTAGGTTCCAGAAGGAATGGTTATAAATCGAAACCGTTGTAAATTGAAACCCAGTTTATAATGTAAGTCAATGGGAAGTGAGGGAGATAGGTTCCAGGCCCCTCTAAAAATTGTCATAAGTAACATCTAATACATTATTTTTAAAGCTTTGAAATGAAGACTTTAAATGCTAAACAGCATTATAAACCTAATAAAATAATCACACAACACAGAATATATAATTAAACTAAGTTAAATGAACAAAACCATTTGCTAAAAAACATTATAAACCTAATAAAATAATCACACAACACAGACTTCACTTGCATTTTTCTGCAAACAGTTCTTTCTATTCATTCCAATCTGGACTGATTTATAGACAGGAAGGTCTTGTTCCTTTGAAATCTGATCGATAGCTCAGGTCTAATTAAACTGATTAATTTCAGCTTGCTTGGCTTTGCTGCAACACAAGCGGACAGCTCCACCTACTGGCTATTTTAATAAATGCACTGCTTCTCAATGCTTTTCAATAGCAGTCACATGACTGGAAAAAAAGGTTGTTATTCTGAAACGGTGTAAATTGAACCGTTGTAAAACGAGGGCCACCTGTACAAAATACTTGTGAAGGAGGAACAATATCTGGCACATATATAAAAAAGTAATTATAATGTGAGAAACAATGATAATAATAATTTCAAACAATATGCATATAATTGTTTTAGAACACTTATTAACAAAAAATTAAAAAATTAATTAATTAATTAAATATCCATAACGATATGTAAGTAACTGCAGTTCCTTAAAGGAAATAGAAAACAGAAAACATATATGTATATATAGCATGGAACACCATTAAGCATTATTTAGCAAAAAATCACATTAGGTTTACGGGATAAGTCAATATTATTCATATGGTCATGCAAAGGCATGTATCTCAAATGAATAAATCCAATACACAAATACCATAAATTACTACATACTGAAATTATCCCTTGATAGAGAGTACCTAATAAATTTGTTAGAAAGTTGACCCTTAAAAGATTCTTTCATGATTCAGAGAAAAAAGTTACTTATGATGTCTATAATCCTATGGTTCACAGCATTGATGAAAAAGTGGATTGGAATAAAATGTTTTCCTTTTCAGATATTTGTTTAATTGAAACCATTGATAATTTTGATACCAACATCCCCAATACTAAATTAGAGACCTTACCAATTCCAAAAAAGCATGAGTCCAATTTTTATCCCAGGCATTTTAGGGGGAATTTCTTAGATACCTTTCATAAACGGGTGGAGGAGGATGTTCTGAGACTGGAGGAAAAATGTTATTCTTCTAGTTTTAGGTCTAGTCAAAATTTAACCATCCAAGAACGATCAGCCGTGAGGGACCTGGCTGAGAACAACAGCATTGTCATTCGCAATTCGGATAAAGGTGGCAATGTTGTCGTTCTCAACAAATCTGACTATATGTCAGAGGCAAATAGGCATCTTTCAGATGGGATCACCTATAGGAAACTAGAGTTTGATCCCATTCACATTTTTTCTAAACAGTTAAACAAACTTCTTGATGAAGCTGTTGCCCTGGGTATCTTCACTGCTGAGCAATCTAAGTGTCTTTTACCTACACATCCTATTACATCAATTTTTCATTATCTCCCTAAGACGCATAAGAGCCTTTTATCTCCACCTGGTAGGCCAATCATTTCAGGCATAGGCTCCCTTTTGGAGCCTATGTCTGAATGGATTGATAGCATATTACAACCTCTGGTGACCAATCTTTACAGTTATACCAGGGATTCGGGCCACCTATTGGATATACTGAGTAATTTTGTTTGGCAGGCAGGTTACAAGTGGGTTATAATTGATGCCACATCCTTATACTCCTCTATACCTCATGTGCACGGATGCCAGGCCCTGGAATTTTTCTTGGAAAATAATACATCTTATCAAATTGAGACAAAACAATTTATTGTTGAGGTTGTGGAGTTCCTACTTACCCACAATTACTTTATGTTTGATTCTGTTTTTCATCTACAGAGCCAAGGAACAGCTATGGGGGCAAAATTTGCCCCCTCATATGCTAATTTATTTGTGGGTAAGTGGGAGCTCCAACACGTATATGACATACAGGAACCTTTCAGGTCCGGCATCCTGTTGTACATGAGGTATATAGATGACCTTATCTTTATTGTGAAAGAGGATTTCTTGTTTGATGATTTTTTGACATTATTAAATAATAATGATGTCAATCTCACATTTACCGGAGAGGTACATCATGAAGACGTACATTTCTTAGATTTTCACTTACATGGTGACGCTATCACACATAAGATCATTTCAACTACATATAGAAAGGAAACGGCAGGTAATACCTTACTTCACGCCACATCATGCCACCCCAAACATCTAATTAAATCCATCCCTAGAAGTCAATTTATCAGGTTAAGACGAAATGCCAGCACTTTAGAAAATTACATTGAAGGTGCAAACAATCTTATCACAAGATTAAAGGCTAGAGGATACAATGAGGAAGGGTTATATAAAACTTTCGAGGAGGTTTAGGATTGGAAACCACCAGATAAAGTATATACACCGACCACGGATAACACTGGTGACTTGACTGAAGGAATAAGTTATGCTAACACTAAGGGTAGCCAGAAAGGTTATTTGGATGAAAGGAGTATTGTTTTTTCAACTCAGTATTCTGCCCAATATAACTCCATATGTAGTATCATTAAAAAGCATTTACATTTATTGAAGAGTGATGAGGTCTTGCAGCCTTATGTTAAAGAATGCAAATTTGTTGCAAAAAAGCCACCTACGTTGGCTTCTAAGCTCTCCCCCAGTTTAGTCAAGACTGAGACCAGACCCGATGCTAATTGGCTTAGGGGTATAGGAAATTTTAGGGCCTAACGCAGCCTTTATGTGGACTCTCGATACCAGAGTTATTTTTATGGTGCGGCCAGTAAAACGCGGGCGTTAGTTTTTCGGGTCGTTACCGACAAAACTCCAAATCTAGCCGTTTATTAGGGAAGTATTGTATAGCTCCTATTCCTTCTTTGTGGGAATGCTAGTATATAAAGACATCACTTCGCATGTTACTAGGATATATTGTATATCCCAAATCATTTTATTTAATATGTTTAGTAACTCTTTGAGGTATGCGGGTAGGTAGCTTACATATTTTTGCAGATTTCTGTCTATATATTGTGACAGAGTACTTGTTATGGATCCAATGCCCAAGATAATTGGTCTACCCGGGGGATTGTCTAGAGTCTTATGGATCTTGGGGAGATAGTAGAAAACTGGAATTTTGGGGTATTCTACTTTTAGGTATCTATATTCTCTTACATTAAGGACACCCTCTCGTTTTTCCCCTTGCAGTAATTTATTTAACCCCTTAAGGACCAGCGACGTACCCTGTATGTCACTGGCCTTTTTTTGGGACTTGATTGTTTTATAGCGTGGTCTTGCCACCAGCGTTGAGACTGCTCTATTCCACAAAGCCTGCTGGAGGGATGGAATTAATAGCGTGTTCTTGCTAGACTTGTGCTTTTATGTCAGGAAAAAACCCTTAACGACCAGTGACATACAGGGTACATTGTGGTCATTAAGGGGTTAACTCTGCCTTAAATCCAATTGTTGGATCCCCTCTCATAATTTCATAACTTTCAAAATCCCCCAATATCTGTTTTGATTCTATCATATACCCATCTGCATCCAATAGCACAATATTGGCTTGTTTAATAAAAACATTCTTGTCACTCTCCAATCCTTTAATAGTATTAATCTGTGCTTTGGTCAAATTGTGCTTATACTTGTCTATTCTCTGAGGTTTCAGTTTTCTAATTTCATCGCACACTATTCTTTCAAAGGCTTCAATTGCTCCACCTTTCTGTGTGTTGGAATAGAGGTGGATTTGGGTTTGTGATCTGTGTGTCTAATGGAGTTCTCTCTCCCTGTATCATTATCATATTTTCATGTTTTAATTATATTGTTTATCTGGTTAGCCTCTACTGGTGTCTTTAGAAAGTATCTCTTTAGAGTTAATTTTCTCACCAGATCTTTAACATGTGTGTATGTTTGAAATTTGTTAAGACCCCTAGATGGTGCATAAGAGAAACCTAGATTAAGGACTTGTGTTTCCTTATCTGTTAAGGTAACTGTGCTCAAATTATAAATCCCATTATTAGCTGGTTTGACACTCAGTTTATATTTAATCTTATTGGATTCCCTCTTTCTTTTATTTCTTATTCTCTGTACCTCCTCTTCTTCCCCTATGTGCTTATTTTTTTGTTGTGTGGTTTCTGGTGTTTCTATGAATCCCATTTTTCTTTTCCCCATATTTTTCTCTTTCTCTGGGAAGATGCTTGGATCTATTTCTAAAAAAAAGTCCCTAGAGGTGGAACACTGGTTGTCTGTTCTTACTACTACATTTGGTTTAATTAATGAGTTGGGCTTTTGGTTAATATTACTCAGTGTGGAAAATCTATTTTCTGTATTCTTAACAGTATTTCTCCAGTTAGTGTTGGGAGGTTTTCTATTTTTCCAATTGGAATTGTATCTGGAACTATTCTCATTCATGTATGTATTTCCTGTAATGTGCCTATTCCTGGGGAGTCATAGTCATCTCTCCCTATGAATCTTCTTTTCTGATGTGTGTATTGCATTGTTTGATATTCATCCTGTGGGTCATTTCTATATGACCAATCACCTCTATGGTTATCCCAATTTTGTCTGGAATTCCAGTTCTGTCTGTAATTCTGATTATATTTGGCATCGCTATTTCTCCAATTTCCATGCTAGATGGGATATTGGTAATAGTAGTTTACAGATGACGGTGTTGTGTTGGTGAAATTAGTTATTTCCCTATACATGTTGTTAGTCTGTCTATTGCCACTCACATCTTTCCTGTTGTTTTTGTTTGGTCTTAACTTTCTCTGTTTATTGTGACCAACAGTCCTCCAAATATGTTCTTAATTCATCTCTGTTTGTTCATTTGGATTCAGACCTACAGTGGTCATGTCATTTAAATTTTTACTTCTCTTTACTATTTGCGTTTAATATTTAGGTTTTTTTTTTTTTTTTAAGTATAATAATATCATTTTTTATCTTTTTAAGCCTTGTACATAATTGTTCCTGATTCAGTTTATGTATGTTTGTGTGTTTTAAAGGTTCAACCTTATGCTCCTCCTCTTTAATTTCTAAATCAATACTTAATAGTATTTTGTCTCTATACTCTATTATGATTTTAATTAGTTTTTGAGAAGTCTCAAGAATGGTTTTATTCCATTTTTGTAAACTTTCCAAATTCTCAAAATTGAAGGCACATTTTTTATAAATTATGAGACACTTAGGTACTATATCCAACTCAAGGCATTTTCAGTGATTAGAAATTTCTCTAAATTCTTAAAAATGCCTTCCATATTAAGAGGTTGGGTGTTTATTTTTTCTCCATTTAGAGACCCGAGTAGACTATAATATATATTTTTATATTTAATATATTTTATTATATTCTCAATTTGTATTATTATTTTTAATTATACCCTAACAGACCCTCTCATGATATACTAATATCAAGCGCTCTGATAGGAGTATCTAAGGGCAATCTATATTCACCCATTACCCAAGTAAGTCACACACAAACTACAAATCCCATATATAACTAGTGAAATTACCATAAGTGACGTAGCGGCATAACCGTAAGTGGTGTCACATAACCGGAAATGACATTGCACCGATACCGCAGATACTTGTAACTGATGACCAGCCATAATACATTTGGGAATCTGTAGTATGTAATCAGGCAATTGTACTTAATGTCTAGAGGGCATCTAAGGGCAACGATTTCGGCAGGAAAATGCAGTTTGGTGATTGGTTATTAATGGCGATTTAAACCAGAACATTACAAGCAGTTGACCTTTTTGAAAAAAGCCCATGCCTGGGCCAAAACACATCGAATAGGAGTCACTGCTCGAGTCATATATAGGGTTTATTCATTTTTATTTCTTATTTTCATTTTTACATTTTTTCATCTTTTTATTTTTTTCATTTTCTTAATTTTCTTCATCTTCTTCATTTTTTGGGGACACTATCTCAGGACATTATCCGTTTGGTGATTAAACAACTTTGGACAACACTACAGAGGACATTTATCACAGACATTATTTTAATATTTGCTACCAATTGTCTCTATTAGGAGACGCTATATTCGCACTAGTATTTGCACTTTTAGCACTTAATGTATTATTTCTATTAGCTGTACTATCTTTGACATATATAAGGTACCCTAATGTTTTTTATTTTAATAGATGTTACATTTTAATATGCATTGATCACTTTAGCCTATTTTGGCACTCCCTGCCTGTAGAATACTTTTATTACCTTTGAGTTCTTTAGGGATGTGTAGGCGCTGTGTATATATATATATATATATATATATATATATATATATATATATATATATATATATATATATATATATATATCTTATTCTAAATACTATCTGTTTATTCCTAATTCTATATATTAGCTGCTACTCTGACGAAGATTTTTTTTTTATTAATTTCTATTGTATTTTATAGATAGTTTCCTCTTGCATTACTTGTATTTTTTAAATAATTTTATGTATACTTTTTTATAATTTTTCATTCTCTTATCCATCTCTGGTTATTCAGATTGTTTGTATTTTCTCCAGATTTCAAATTAGGACTATTTCCAATATGGAGGATAATTTACCTTCCATTAGTGCTCTTAGAGCAGACATGGGACAGGATATATAAGCTCTCTTTCAAAATGGAGAACAAGCAAACACCCAACCTCTTAATATGGAAGGCATTTTTAAGAATTTAGAGAAACTTCTAATCACAGAAGTCAAATATAAAGCTGAAATATTATCTTTAAGAAAATGCCTTGAGTTTGATATATAACCTAACGGTCTCATGATTAATAAACAATGTGCCTTCAATTTTCAGAATTCTGAAAGTTTACCAAAATGGAAAAAAACTATTCTTGAGACTTCTGAAAAACTAAAAAAGTGAAAATCACAATAGAGAACAGAAATAAAATACTATTAAGTATTGATCTAGAAATTAAAGAGGAGGAGAATAAGGTTGAACATTTAAAACACACAAACATATATAAACTGAAACAGGAAAAATTATGTACAAGAGTTAAAAAGATAAAAGATGATATGATCCTTAAAAAATATAAAAATGTTGGTCACAATAAACAGAGCAAAATAAGATCAAACAACAGGAAAGATGTGAGTGGCAATAGACAGACTAACAACATGTATAGGGAAATAAATAATATCAAACAGAAGAAAGGGGTATCCGGAACACGGCTTGAACCATTGGTCCGTGCACACAATTCAAAAAATATATAAAAGGCTGTGATACAGGGATACTTGGAGTGCCGTAGCTGTATAGCTGATCAGGCTAAAGTGCATATGAATGAAAAAATGAAAGCAGGCACTCTTTGGTTAGGTGAAATAAATGTTAAAAACATACCTTTATTAAACCTTAAAAATAACATCAGTACATCCCAAACAGAGGGCAGACATAGGCAGTGACAGTCTGACGCGTTTCGCGCCTCCTAGTGGCGCTTCCTTATAGACTGGTGTGTCAGTACATAGACAAGTAATTTATACCCTGGGTAATCATTACTTAACTCCTTCAGTACCACATCTAATTATATAAAACAACAGTGAAAGTGATATTTAAAAACAACAATACTTGTTAAAATACAGTTACAAGAAAGAGGTATCTAAACAACTTAGAACATTTGTGATAGTATGCCAAAAATACATATAGAAAAAAATGTATATAAGCATAACAAAACACTAAACAATAAATCATTGCAGTGCATGTTGACACCAATGTATTATTCTATCCTTAAGAGAAAATGTAAATAGAATATTTAATTTCAATATGGACTTATTGATCCTGAAACAGTTACATATATATATATATATAAAATTGGATTTCTGTAAACAGGACAATAAAAAAATACCTGAAACAGAATGGTTATTTATACAGAAAAAAATTCTTTAAATTATTAAAGATTTTGAAAAATCAGGATGTTAAAAGACCCCAATTTACAAAAGGCTGTGTTGGAAAAAACTGTTACATAGAGAAAGGTGGAAAATCTAATAGCAATGCAAAAGGCATGTTTATAATGTGAGTCAAAACAGAGGAAAATATGGAATTCATATACAGCCAAATTTATGTAATAAATGAGGGTAATGGCAATAGGAGTGTGTGACCCTACGCTAGGAACATCATGTGTAATATGGCGTAACTAAGGAGTTTGCATTAGTTTTAGAAGACACATAGGTGCCCAATTATTGCTGCATTTTATGCAATCCATAGATTTCTAATCATCAATGAAATAACTTATGTCAAACTCCTTGTTCATGCCCAATGGTGACCTTGTTTTTAATTTTAGAATCCAGAAGAGTTCCTTCCTGTCTAGAACTTTGTGTTTGTTACCACCTCTTGCAGAAGTGTTGGCTAGATCTATCACCTGAACTGAAAAGTTAGCCTTATTGGTGAAGTGTATACCATTGAAGTGGTTCGCTACTGTTGATTCCTTTACATAATTCTTGATGTCTCTAGCATGTTCCCCTATTCTCTTCCTGAGCTCCCTAGAGGTTTGGCCAACATATTGGCATTTACACAAATTGCAAGTGAGCAGATATACCACCCATTGGGTGCAACAATTGGCATAAAATGAAATATTGAATGTTCGGTTTGTGACACTAGATATAAAACAATTACCTTTTAATACCATAGTACATGTATTGCAATTTTTGCTGCCACATCTGAAATTACCTATATGTTTAAGCCACATTGTATCTTGGGAAGGAGCATGTCTGTGAACCATGCTAGGTGATAGTGATTGTGCCAATGTTCTGGGTCTTTTTGGGACAAATTTGCATTTTTCGACTAGTGGTCTTAAAATCTCATCCCCAGATAGCAAATGTAAGTGTTTTTTAACCACTGAGTCACTAAAACTATTGTTGCTTTGTTGTCTGGAATGTCGGTTAGCTGAATTTGCATCCGAGTTTTTAACAAGTTCACGACATTTAGATAAAGAGCTTTTGTTGTAACCTCTGTTAACTAATCTATTTTCCAATTCAGTAGCTTGTTCACGTAAATTTTATCTGACTTTGTATTCCTAAGCAATCTGATAAACTGCCCCTTCGGAATGGCCTGAATGAGGTGTCTAGGATGTTGAGATTTGGCATGCAAAATAGTGTTGCCAGATGTTGGTTTTCTGTATGTTTTTGTGCTAATATTATGGTTATTCCCTTGTAGTGTTAAATCCAAAAAATCTATTTGTGTACTATTGAATGTTCCTGTGAATTTGAGTCCCATGTTGTTGTCATTTAGATAGCTAATGAAATCATGGAATGAGGAATAATCTATAGGTTTTTTTACTATGAAAATTAAATCATCTATGTATCGTGAATAAAAGATTATATCCTCATACCATGGGTTGGATGGATCATATATGTGCATAAGTTCCCATCTGGTTACAAACAGATTGGCAAACGATGGGTCGAATTTCGCCCCCATCGCTGTGCCGCATGTTTGTTGGAAATATTTTTGGTCAAACATAAAAAAGTTATGTGATAATAGGTACCTCAGAATATCACCTACATAATGTTTTCTGACATCATCTAATTGCATATCTTTGGCCAAGAATGATTCAACAATCAAACAATCAATAAATCATTTCACCAACACAACACCCACATCTGTAAACGACCATTCCAAATATCCCATTCAATATGGACATTGAAGAAATAGCGAAGCCAAATATAATCAGAATTACAGACGGAACTGGAATTCCAGACAAAATTGGGATAACCATAGAGGTGATTGGTCATATAGAAATGACCCACAGGATTAATATCAAACAATGCAATACACACATCAGAAAAGAAGATTCATAGAGAGATGACTATGACTCATACAATCCCAGGAATAGGCACATTACAGGAAATACATACATGAATGAGAATAGTGCCAGATACAATTCCAATTGGAAAAATAGAAAACCTCCCAACACTAACTGGAGAAATACTTTTAAGAATACAGAAAATAGATTTTCCACACAGAGGAATATTAACCAAGAAGAGCTCAACCCATTAAATAAGCCAAATGTAGTAGTAAAAACAGACAACCAGTGTTCCACCTCTAGGGACTCTTTTTTAAAAATAGATCTCTTCCCAGAGAAAGAGAAAAATATGAGGAAAAGAAAAATGGGATTCATAGAAACACCAGAAACCACACAACAGAAAACACATAGGAGAAGAAGAGGAGGTATATGAATAAGAAATAAAAGAAAGAGGGAATCCAATAAGATTATATATAATCAGAGTGTCAATCCAGCTAATAAGGAGATTTATAATTTGAGTACAGTCATTTTAACAAATAAGGAAACACAAGTCCTTAATCTAGGTATCTCTTATGCACCATCCAGGGTTCTATCCCAACACACAGACAGGTGGAGCAATTGAAACCTTTGAAAGAATAGTGTACGATGAAATTAGAAAACTGAAACCTCAGAGAATAAGCAAGCATAAACACAATTTGACCAAAGCACAGATTAATACAAGTAAAGGGACAGTCAAGTCTAAAATAAACTTTCATGATTCAAATAGGGCATGCAATTTTAAACAACTTTCCAATTTAATTTTATCACCAATTTTGCTTTGTTCTTTTTGTATTCTTAGTTGAAAGCTAAACCTAGGTAGGTTCATATGATAATTTATTAGACCTTGAAGGCCGCCTCTAATCTGAATGCATTTTGACAGTTTTTCACCACTAGAGGGTGTTCGTTCATGTGTGTCATATAGATAACATTGAGCTCATGCACGTGAAGTTACCTAGAAGTCAGCAGTGATTGTATAAAATGCAAGTCTGTCAAAAGAACTGAAATAAGGGGACAGTTTGCAGAGGCTTAGATACAAGGTAATTACAGAGGTAAAACATGTATTATTATAACAGTGTTGGTTTTGCAAAACTGGGGAATGTGTAATAAAGGGATTATCTATCTTTTTAAACAACACAATTCTGGTGTTGACTGTCCCTTTAAAGGATTGGAGAGTAACAAAAATGTTATTATTAAACCAGCCAATAAATGCGGGGGTATTGTGCTATTGGATGCAGATGTGTATATGATAGAATAAAAAAGGGTATTGGGTAGGGTGACCATATTGCTGCTTTAAAAAGGTACACATATGAAAAATGCATATGTCAGGGCTGTTTTCAGGGCTGTTTAAAGAAATGTTTTGTATAAGAACCCTGACATATGTATTTTTCATGTGTCCCTTTTTAAAGCAGCAATATGGTCACCCTAATATTGGGGAATTTTGAATCTCATGAAATTATGAGAGGGGATCCAACAATTAGATTTAAGGCAGAATTAGATAAATTTCTGAAAGGGGCAAAACCAGAGGTGTCCTTAATGAAAGAGAATATAAATACCTAAAAGTAGAATACCCCAAAATTCCAGTTTTCTATTATCTGCCCAAGATGATGCGATGTCTTTTTGTACTAGCATACCGCACAAAGAAGGAATAGGAGCTATACAATACTTCCTTAATAAAAACAACAAAATGTCAGAAAAACAGACATATTTTATTTTGGAGGTCATTATGTACTTACACACATAATTATTTTAACTTTGATAACAAATTTTATAAACAGTTGTGTGGAACAGTAATAGGGACCAGATTTGTGCTAAGTTATGCAAATTTGTATATGGGAAAGTGGGAGACCATTTTTTGGGACTCTTGCCCAGCGAGCATGGATCTGGTCCTCTACCATAGATATTTCGATGATATATTTATGATATGGAAAGGTGATTAAGAAGATCTCAAATTCACAATTGATGTTATGAATCAAAATGAACATAACCTTAAATTTACTTATGAATACAGCTTACCAATATAACATTTTTAGATCTGAAAATTGAGATTGAAAATGGTAAAGTAGAAACCTCAACCTTTATCAAAAAAGTTGACTGTAACAACTACATCCATCAATCCAGCTTCCATCATCATGTTTGGAAATCAAATATACCAAAAGGTCAATTACTTAGGGTTAAGAAGAATTGCTCAAAGGATGATAAATGTATGGAACAGTCACAACTTTTGAAATACAGATTTTTAGAAAGAGGGTATTCAGAGGACATACAGAATAGTACCATTGAAACTGTCAGTAAGATATACAGAGAATTCATTTTATTGTATAAAGAAAAACAAAGCCAAAGTAAATATGAAATCAATGTCCCATTTATAACTGAATATAGTGAGAATAGCTATTTGATTGAAAACATTATTAAAATAAATCAGCACCTTCTGAAACACTATAATGTCTTAGGTGAGAAGCTGAGAGATGTCCCACAATTCACCTATCGGAAATATGAAAATCTAAAGTCAATATTGACCCCCAGTATACAAAAAACAAAAACAAAACTTTTTGAATCAAATATCAAAGGAAAGAGCATAAAGGTTTTTTCACTGTGGATGGTGCAAATCATGCCAACATGGAATTAAGTGTGACATGTTCTCATCTAAAATCAATAAAGAGATTTTCAAGATAAATGATATAATTCGCTGTCAAGACAAAGGAGTAATTTATCTGATCGAATGTGGCTGTGGCCTCCAGTACATCGGTCAGACTTCATCCAGCGTAAAAAATAGAATTATGGAACATATCCTAGTCATTAAACACAATAGGGATGATGTCCCCCCCTGTATAAACATTTTAAAGAGAAACATGGAGGTAGCAAAACGAGTTTAAGGTATATGGGTATCTGTAAGATACAAAAACAATGGAGAGGTGGGGATTATGGCAAAAAACTATAACAGGCTGAAGCCAAATGGATTTTCTGTATAGATTGCCTAGAGCTTTCCAAACTTTTCATCTTGGTGACACACTTTTTAGCCCTACATCATTTCGTGACACATTAAATCAGTTGTACTAGCAAAAAGGAGGTTAAACTAACTTGTTTTAAGAGATACGGACACATACATAAATTATTTAATAACTAAATGTATTTACAAGTAAAAGTATGTATGTGCAAGAATTAAAAAATAACTACACCAATACCTACTTATTATTTTAATGGGATGTATGAGGTTGATGGGATGAACACAATTTCTGAATATTTGGTGGAATATTAGATAAAGACATTCGCATTTCATCAGCAAGCATTTTTAAGCTTCCACTTCCTATCCATATATCAAGAGCAGGAGCAGCAATGCACTACTGGGAGCTAGCTGCAAACCCCCCCCCACTGACTTCAGCTCAGCGTTTAAGCTGCCGCCCTCGGTGAGTCTGATTGACTACTGCCCGCGCTGCAAACACACTGCTGTCCCACTCACTGACTACACATGCAGTCACAAGCTAATTAAGGAGACTACACATGCAGTCAGGAGACAATGTGCCGCCAAAGCCGCCAATTGGAATAGTTTCAATTCCCACTGAGCTGCGGCAATAGGATAAGATGATCTGTGACACCCTAGGTATCAATCACGTGTCAACCATGTGATATGTGTAGCAAGCAGGCGGAAAGTCAGAAACCCCCCCCAAAAAAAAATTATAATTAAATTTAAAAAAATGTGTGCTGAAGCAGGGAC
Organism: Bombina bombina; assembly: GCF_027579735.1. Classification (NCBI taxonomy): domain Eukaryota; kingdom Metazoa; phylum Chordata; class Amphibia; order Anura; family Bombinatoridae; genus Bombina; species Bombina bombina. The sequence goes on along the minus strand of NC_069500.1, from coordinate 336,398,766 downwards.
ACACCTACACACTGCTGCCGACACACTAGTGTGTCCCGAGACACAGTTTGGAAAGCACTGCCCTAGAGGTTAAAATGCCAATATTGAAATATTTCACCTCTTAAACTAATCCATATATTTTAAAATAATTCATATATTTACTTTTGATAAATAGATATGATTTCATATATATATATACATCCACACCCCTGATTTATCCCATTGGGCTATAGCTCGTATGGATATAGTATAGGATTTTAGACTTAAACTAGATTTTATATTTTATATTTAATAATCTTACTAATGCTGTCTATTTGAAAATTGTCATTTTAGAATGTGTATAAACAATTCATTATGTATTATTTAATTTTAAAATATTATATTGTATATGTGTATGTATTATGCATTTAGAGACTCAAGCAGACTATACTATATGTTTTTATATTTAATATATTTTATTATATATAATTTGCAAAAATTCTCGATTTGTATTATTACTTTTAATTATACCTTAACAGACCCTCTCATAATATACTGATATTAAGTGCTCTAATAGGAGTATCTGAGGGCAATCTTTTAGTAAAGCACTTTTAGATATTCACCCATTTCCCAAGTAAGTCACACACAAATTACAAGTCCCATATATCACTAGCGGTATAACTGGAAGTGACGTATCGGCATAACCTGAAGTGAAGTCACATAACAGAAAGTAACATAACGGATACCGCAGATGTTTGTACGTGATGACCAGCCATAATACATTTGGGAATCTGGATAACATATCAGCTATATAACATTACCATTTTTGTTAAATGCAATGAGTATGTAATCAGGCAATAGTACTTAATGTCTTGAGGGCATCTAAGGGACAACGATTTTGGTGGGAAAATGACGTTTGGTGATTGGTTATTAACGGCTTTTTAAACCAGAACATTACAAGCAGTTGACATTCTTGAAAATGGCCCATGCCAGGGCTGAAACGTATCAAATAGGAGTCACAATAGGAATGTGCAATACAGCCAACCACTGAGAAATGATTGCTATCAATTATTGTTGACTTTGTGTTATATATTTTTTACATCAAAAAGAAAAGGTATGCTATGTAACTATTATATTGCTGTAGAGAGCCTATACCAAACTTTCAGGTAGCCACGGTGCCTTCACTGCAATAATAAATATGGTTTCAATTAGATGAGGAGTACATCGTACTACAATATATGTAAAACAGATAGTATACGAGTAACAGTATAATCAACAGACATGTACTGTGTACTAAATAGACAAACACTGAGAATACATGTTATTAAAGGGACAGTATACACCAATTTTCAGATAACTTCATGTAATTGACATTACTATAAAAAAAGAATATGCACAGATACTGATCTAAAAATCCAATATAAAGCCCTTAAAAACTTAATTAGAAGCTCCCAGTTTAGCAAGGTTAGGCTGGGACACCCAGTGAAAGGTGCTGAGAAAGCAGGAAAAGCAGACACTTCCCCCCTTCCCCCCGCAAATGCCTAAGAACAGACAGATTTACAACCAAGAAGAAACAGGTATCTGTGGACTTCAGTCTATATCTGATACTTTGGGGCTTGGTTAGGAGTCTGAAAATCAGAATGTTATTAAAAAATAAGCAAAACTATACATTGTTACAAAAACACTCCAAGATGGGCTATATAAATGGATCATCTACAAAACATTTATTCAAAGAAAAATCTAGTGTACAATGTCCCTTTAATTATTGTTTTTGTTATACATTTTATATCAAACAGGAAAAGGTATGCTACATAACTCAGATGCTGTTGTGGAGAGCCCATAGAAAACTGAAAGGTAACGATGGTGACCCTGCTGCAATAGCAAATATAGTTTCAATTAGATGAGGGGTATTAGTGACAGAGTAAGCAACTGATGTGCACTGTGTGCAATATAGCCAGCCACTGAGAATTGATAACTATTGTTATATATTTTATACACAAAGGAATAGGTATGCTACGTAACTTGTATGATGCTGTAGACAGCCTGTAGCAATATATATATATATATATACAGTCCCTATATATATATATATATATATATATATATATATATATATATATATTTGCTAACAATAGAAACAAAAATAAAAAAACTGATGCTGTACACAAAAGGTTAAACTTAAAAGAACCAGTAAATAAAGTAGATTTGCAAAATCAACAAATGATTACAAGATAATAGCACTTGATCTGAATTTCAAATTTATGTCTATTTCCACTACCACTGCATGATGTGACAGCCATCAGCCAATCACAAATGCATATACGTATATTCTGTGAATTCTTGCACATGCTCAGTGGGAGCTGGTGACTCAAAAAGTGTAAATATAAAAAGACTGTGCACATTTTGTTAATGGACGTACATTGGAAAGTTGTTTAAATATGCATGCTCTATCTCAATCATGAAAGTTTAATTTTGACTTGAGTGTCCCTTTAAATTAAACGTTTTATTCCCCAAACAAAGACATGAGACCTACCAGTCCAGCAATGCCCGCCATTACAAAATTAAGCTACAACTCTTTAAAACTAAAATAGTAACTTCAAATTATAAATCCCTTGTCCCCAGAACGAAAAAAATAAATAAAATAATGCAGTATGTGCAGTTATATTGCACTGCAAGAAACAATCATATTCTGCACAATTTTCTAAAAAAAAAAATAACCAAACACAGCAATCTGACAGAGGCACACACCACTGCACTAATCAGAAGCTGATTTGACTTAAAGATGGCTGATGTTAACTAAGACTTCCACTCCACTATGCTAGCTTAACAATGGTTTGGATAAGCCTGTTTGGTATTTAATGTCTGACTTGCTGGCCCTCATATCAATTAGTGATGCTCTATCATGATTGAACAGGGGAAGCTGTACACATGAATGGTCAGACACCCTGTACATCACTACAAACTAATTAGGTAATTTGTCAAACAATCTCAGTTCTTTCCTTTTTTCCTATGTCTTCTGTCCCCCTTTTTTTTGGTGCCAAAAATTGATTCTAGATTACGAGCTGAGCGCAAAATTGGTCTTTCGCGAGTGTGCGATATTTGTGCTCAACTCAGTAATAATGGCGTACCCAAAAGTTCAAGTTCACATTTGCATTGTCTGAAAGCATTGCGCTGAGAGCGCGCTTCCATAGGTTGCAATGGAAGCCTCGTTCTGATGGCAAAGGACCTAGTGCAGTGCAGGGGGTGATTCACGCAGTGTTGGGCAGCAAATTTAAATTATATATGTAAATGAATATATACATATATATTTATGTGTTTATATGTGCACATATTAACACATACATATATATATGTATATAAGCAGGCCTTGAAATTTTTAGTTGTACAGTGGTCCAGGATGACTTTTTCCTATCTTTAACATTGAGTGGACTACTAACTTTCCCTCTGGGCTAGTAGCTTTTAACCCCTGACTAGTAAACCAAAGTGATATTTTTCCACCCCTGTATATAAGCAAATACATATACAGTATATTAAAAATTTAAAACACAGTCCCCATAGACCGCTATGTCAAGGCCCTTTTGAGTGCTGTTTTTTTTTCTAACACCCCACATCCCCCCACTTTAACCACTTATAACTGCTTCTTGCAGTTGGTTAAAAAAAAAAAAAAAAAACTATATTTTATTGTAATAAAGGAACTGTCTACTTTATTTGGGGGGCAATTGTTGTTTGAACTCTGCTTAATTGTGCTTAGGGTAGGGTGGCCATATTGCAGCTTTAAAAAGGGACACATATGAAAAATACATATGTCAGGATTCTTATACAAAACATTTCTTTAAACAGCCCTGAAAACAGCCCTGACATAAGTATTTTTTCATATGTGGCCCCGTTTAAAGAGGCAATATGATCACCCTTGCTTAGGGTAGAGTGCTACAGTGAGCTTGTGGGAGCATTAACCAGCCACGTTAAATTAGCGATCCACTTGTAATCTAGCCCTAAATGAATGCAAGCAATAAACATAAACATTTTTGTTACTCAGCCATTTTAATCCCATTTCCATTCCATTTGAATGTACAAATGGGACAAACTTCAGATAAATATGGATTCCTCAGAAGAAGACTGCACACAACTAGCTATTACCCTTCAGTTATGTACGAGCATCTTCTAGGCTTTGCAAATTCCTAGCAAGCTGGTTAGTTCACGATTTGCCTGCAAGTCACCGAATGAATTCATAACAGCATGTGCATAGCAGCATGTGGTCACTATATACACACACAATATTTTAGAGAAAAGTCTTGAAGCAAAATTCTTTTCTATCGTAGTGAATGTAAAACCTGATTCAAATAAAAATAGTTCTTATCCTAAGGTATATATCCATAGAATTAGAATATCCCCAATTATCATTAAAGATATGTTTGAAAGCTTTAATAATTGTAATAGGATTTCAGAAATTTATTTTCTAACTGATCAGGAAATATAAACAAGACCTAGAGGCCTATTTATGAAATGTCTGTCGGACCTGATCTGACAGTACGGATCAGGTCCGACAGACATCGCTGAATGCGGAGAGCAATACGCTCTCCGTATTCAGCATTGTACCAGCAGCTCTTGTGAGTTGCTGGTGCAATGCCGCCCCCTGCAGACTCACGGCCACGCGTACTTGATCGGGTTGAATTGTGGTGATTCCTGTCCGCCTCATCAGAGCAAGCGGACAGGGTTATGGAGTGGCGGTCTTAAGACCGCTGCTCCATAACTTGTGTTTCTGGCGAGTCTTAAGACTCGCCAGAAACACGGGCCCTCAAGCTCCATTCGTAGCTTGATAGATAGGCCCCCTAATCTGATTAAAATGGGTTCAGCATGACTGATGCATATAATGGATATTACATTCTAACATCTAAAGTTAATCCCCTGGCTAAATTCATAATTCTAGTGATTTTATAGCACATGTAGCAGAAAGATGTAAAGAGCTTTCAGCTTTTTGAGGAAAAGTCCAAATAATTTATTTTGTAGTTAGAAGGATAGAAAGGTCAAAATGAAATGTGCATGGGTGCATTTAAATTCTTAATAGAAGCAAAATGCTTCTAGTAAGTTATTAATGTTTTTCAGCAGCAAACACCAATATGCTGTGAGTGCCCCATGCACTAGCATTTAAATGTCACAGAGAGTCAGCAGTGACTTGTATGAAACAAATGAAGTCTTCACTAATGCAATACAAACCACTGCCACCTTTCTGAGCAGGGTTCCATGTACTAAGCAGCATAAGTTGCTCCTGAGCCCTTGTGGGACAGGTTCGCACATTCCAGCCTGTTTCCCCCAATGTGAGAAGCAGCGGTTATCAGACAGCTGTTTCTTACACTCTCTGCCACTTCTGAGTTTGCGGATAGAAATCACCCTGAGCACTTTTGCTCAGGGTGATTGACAAGCCCTTTTCTCGCAAGGCGGCGTTAGACACTCACTAGAGTGTGTAATAGTACATATGGGCAACAGACGAACAGGGGCTGCTGCCGTATGCCAAGAAGGATAGGTTTGCAAGTTGAGAACTTTGTCAGCACAGCAGTTTGTCTATGTCAGCCATAGTGTTTTAATCCTAATCCTCTATTCATACGTATCATATGTGCACATGCAATGGAAACAGTATTACATTTTACTAGAAACTTTTTTGCTAATGGAAATGTATTGCAAACATACTTCTATTTAAAATGTAAATACATTCATGACCATTTCAATTTTGACCTTTCTATCCTTTTAATTGTTGCAGTTTATTGAATATGGGCTAATTTCTTTATGTTCCCTTTGAAAATGATGGATAACCTTGGCATTAGATCAGGTGCAGGTCATTTTCCTCTTTGTTACATCATAACTTCACTTGTTCTCAAACATGGGCTGCCTTATTATTTTCTTTTATTTCTGGGTGGTACTCTTAACTAATGCATTAAGGATAATTGAGCATTTGCAAACAAGTAAAGTTGCTATTTAAGTAAAATGCTTTTTTTTAACTGATTTGAATGCAAATAGTGAACATTGCAGATGTATCCTTAAAAAAGCCATACTGGTTATAAATAACATAAATACTGTGACTGAAAAATTTGTGGAAAAATAAGGCCGTCATTTATCTGTCCGCCTGGGATTGCAGAATGCAGGAATACACTGCCCGTAATTAACATGGTGGGCAGGGGCAGGGATCTGGCTTAAAAAAAACATAAGAACAAAATAATATAAATAAAATTCTAATTAAAGTCATGTCTTTTAATACTCTTAAGGCTGTGACAGACTAAGAGTGGCACAAGGCGTGATGATGCGGCTGTACACACTTAGTGTGTCCTGCCTTTTCATCTCTGCATGCTCAGCTGCGTCAGGTTGCATAGCTGAGCGCTCAGAGTTTAAATATTTGAAATTTAGAAGCGATATGATGTGGCACGAAGCAGCTGTTTTGCCTCCCGACGCATCTCTTGAAGTGTGTCACAGCCTTTAGGCAGCAAATCAAACACAAGCTCAAACCACTAGTATAGCTATGTGAGCTCTGTATTTAATTAGCCTTTGCAGAGACAGTGCTAAATATTTTTATCTTAATTGGAAATTTAATAATAGATTCTTTAAAACTGCTCTCTGCATTCCCAATTAATATTCTAGATTGTGGCCTTTAAAGTAAGCAAAAATGCACAGTAACACAATCACATAATCACACACTACATAGCATACACTTACACATGCAGATACACACAACACTACATAGCATACACTTACACATGCAGATACACACAACACTACATAGCATACACTTACACATGCAGATACACACACACTACATAGCTTACACTTATACATGCAGATACACACACACTATATAGCATACACTTGTACATGCAGATACTTACACACACTACATAGCATACACTTACACATGCAGATACACACACACACTACACAACATACACTTACACATGCAGATACACACACACTACACAGCATACACTTACACATGCAGATACACACACACACACTACACAGCATACACTTACACATGCAGATACACACACACTACATAGCTTACACTTATACATGCAGATGATACACACACACTATATAGCATACACTTGTACATGCAGATACACACACACATTACATAGCATACATTTATACATGCAGATACACACTACATAGCATACATTTATACATACAGATACACACACACTTCATAGCTTACACTTATACATGCAGATACACACACACTAAATAGCATACACGTATACATGCAGATACACAAACACATTACATATCATACACGTATACATACAGATTATACACACACACTTCATAGCTTACACTTATACATGCAGATACACACACACTAAATAGCATACACTTATACATGCAGATACACAAACACATTACATATCATACACGTATACATACAGATATACACACACACTACATAGCATACACTTATACATGCAGATATACACAGACATACACACTATAAAGCATACACGTATACATACAGATATACACACACACTACATAGCTTACACTTATACATGCAGATATACACATTACATAGCATACACTTATACATGCAGATACACACATACACTACATGATATATGGGTATCTGTAATTGATTGTATGGGGTCCTGGGTTTGGCAAGCACATTAGCTGGCAGTCTGAGGCTGCCACTGTTTGTTACCCTGGTGTTAGCACTGCTAATCGTATAATGCTAGTATTATTAACAGGGGTTAGACGTCATTACTACCAGAGGTTAGAGGTCACCATTACCTGAGGGCAGAGGGTATACAGCCTTCTTACTCCTGCTTAACCCACACACTGTTTGCTTTCCTCAGGGAATCTAACAGGCATTTAACCCTGGGAGAGAAAAGCCAGCTGCTTCTGAGTATGGGCCCAATCGAATTTAAATGCATGGGGCAATGCAGGACAGATGTCAAGCTTCCCAGGACAGTGGGACAGACCCCTAAAATCGGAGCTGTTCCGCGAAAATCGGGACAGTTGGGGGGTATGTACTGGTTAGGTAGCTGTGGCCTGATGACCTAATATTCGGCTGCAGGCTTGCTGCAGCAATGGGTTCCCACAGCTGCATACGCAGCTTGATAAATGGGTGTCTAAAAGTCATGATCCCCTGATTATTATTTTTGACATAATTTCTCTGTAATGTACCAGCATTACTAAACATTATAAGGGAAATATAAATTAAACGTAGCAAATGTCCACTGGACATTGTATAAAACAGAATTTTAATTATATCCAAAAATATAGAATAAATGAGAGCTCACTAATGACATTAACAAAAAGGCATCACAGTGCAGACCAGGCTTATGTTTGTAATATCAGGGGTGTCACTGGCACTAGCCCACCAGAATAATGGCTGCCCCCATGTCTCCACACAACTGTGATTTGCATTTGTTTTCCCACTCCACTCTGCCCAGGTTGACCCAGCTCCTCAACAACCCCACCCAGGACACTCCCCAACCTCACCCAAGAATCACTCTGACTCCACCCATCGACCACCCTGTCCCACCAACTAACCACCCCCTTCCATCACAGTTTTACTTGCAACAATGGTGGTCCTCCAGGAAGTGCCCCTCTTATAACTGTTTTTTCGGCAATGCCACTGTAACTATTAATGTACTATATTTATATAAACTTGTAAGTTTAAGACACAAACATTTTAGATGTTCCTATAAGAAATGTAAAACTCTATAAACTAAAATAATAATAATAAAAAAATTGCCCACAATCAATATAGGGACCTTTACCACTCCTCTTGTACAACACTTTGTTGCATGTCACAACATATACTTGGTTACCTCTAAAAGGTTTGCTATAGATAAGGTGGTCCAAATTGGGCAGGTGGTAAATTCGGATCACCTAGCAAAAGGGAGATGTTTTGGGTTTTTAAATCGCTATTTAGGGTACCTTTAGATCTGAACTCAGAATATGACCTTATTAACTGTTGGAAATAATTTTCCTTTTTGTATTAGTTATAACATTTTCTGTGTAGATTTTACATATTATGTGAGAGTATTTGAGCAGCAAATGTTTTTCTAACATCCACATTCAGCCAATAACTACCTCACCACACTTGTATTGTGATATTGATGAATGTGTAGCACAGACATTTTGTTTGTTATGTTACATGATGTTAAAATCTATTTCATTTAGAATAGTTTTACTTCTAATATGACCATTGATGAATAAGATTGTATACAGATTAAAATGATATGGCATTTTACCTAGTTTGAGTTTAAGCCAATCAGATACGGTTTATGCTTTTAAATGGGGAAAGAGTTTTGTAATGACTGAGTTCATATATGATCCCTACCTAGAAGAATTGATGCTGTTTTGAAGGGTGATCACACCAAATATTGATTTGACTTACATTTTTCTTCTGTTCACTCACTTTGCATTTTGTTAATTGATAACAAAAAAAACTATTAACATTTCTATATTTGAAAGCATTTTTATTTTACAGCATTTTTTCACACCTGATTAAAATATTTGTACAGTACTGTATGTATATATATATATATATATATATATATATATATATATATATATATATATATATATATATATATATATATATATATTACTTGGTGCTACCTAGCTGATTCTGCCTTGACATTATTTTTATAATAATGAACCACTCTTTTCATGTAGAAGCCCCCAAAAAGGAACAAAAAGAAACACCATTGATCCTTAGGTTCTGTAATTGGAAATACACAGCACAAAATTCCCCAGTATAAGAACTGGTGTTTGAAAAAATGAATGTTGAATAAACAACATCTACTAGACAACCATACCTCCTTTGGCCCTATAGCTGGGCATAGAATACACAGCTAAAGATGCTCCCGAAAAAGGAACTGCAATTTTAAAACATAAACTTTTAATATGCAGCATCCACCAGAACAGGATTCCTTCTTAAACGCTGTTAATGGATACGGAATACGCAGCTAAAAATGCCTAGAAAATATGAACAGTAGGATGAAGATCTGAATATATCCCAAAAATAGGAACAGCTATGTAAATAAATAAAGATCAAGATGCTCTAAAAATAATAATGTTTGTGAGAAACACCAGTGAATAAGATAGGGATGTGTGCTGTGGCTCTGGGGGCAATAGCACTTGGTGGCATTAGAGGTAGAGCTAGTGCAGGGTGCATTTGCAGAAAGAATTCCGGTTGGAGGGACACTGGCAAAACTGCTTTTCTATTGCATTTTTTTTATTTTTGGCTGCATCATGGATGACCTCTTCTGAAGTATAACTGTTACCAGAGCACTTACTAGGGTTGCCACCTTTTGCCCAGACGATTCCTGGACAACTTTAACTTTACTGTCCTTTTAAATTATATTAATATTATATATTAATTTAATTTATATACAGGGAGTGCAGAATTATTAGGCAAATGAGTATTTTGACCACATCATCCTCTTTATGTATGTTGTCTTACTCCAAGCTGTATAGGCTCGAAAGCCTACTACCAATTAAGAATATTAGGTGATGTGCATCTTGGTAATGAGAAGTGGTGTGGTCTAATGACATCAACACCCTATATCAGGTGTGCATAATTATTAGGCAACTTCCTTTCCTTTGGCAAAATGGGTCAAAAGAAGGACTTGACAGGCTTAGAAAAGTCAAAAATAGTGAGATATCTTGCAGAGGGATGCAGCACTCTTAAAATTGCAAAGCTTCTGAAGCGTGATCATCGAACAATCAAGCGTTTCATTCAAAATAGTCAACAGGGTCGCAAGAAGCGTGTGGAAAAACCAAGGCGCAAAATAACTGCTGATGAACTGAGAAAAGTCAAGTGTGCAGCTGCCAAGATGCCACTTGCCACCAGTTTGGCCATATTTCAGAGCTGCAACATCACTGGAGTGCCCAAAAGCACAAGGTGTGCAATACTCAGAGACATGGCCAAGGTAAGAAAGGCTGAAAGACGACCACCACTGAACAAGACACACAAGCTGAAACGTCAAGACTGGGCCAAGAAATATCTCAAGACTGATTTTTCTAAGGTTTTATGGACTGATGAAATGAGAGTGAGTCTTGATGGGCCAGATGGATGGGCCCGTGGCTGGATTGGTAAAGGGCAGAGAGCTCCAGTCCGACTCAGACGCCAGCAAGGTGGAGGTGGAGTACTGGTTTGGGCTGGTATCATCAAAGATGAGCTTGTGGGGCCTTTTCGGGTTGAGGATGGAGTCAAGCTCAACTCCCAGTCCTACTGCCAGTTTCTGGAAGACACCTTCTTCAAGCAGTGGTACAGGAAGAAGTCTGCATCCTTCAAGAAAAACATGATTTTCATGCAGGACAATGCTCCATCACACGCATCCAAGTACTCCACAGCGTGGCTGGCAAGAAAGGGTATAAAAGAAGAAAATCTAATGACATGGCCTCCTTGTTCACCTGATCTGAACCCCATTGAGAACCTGTGGTCCATCATCAAATGTGAGATTTACAAGGAGGGAAAACAGTACACCTCTCTGAACAGTGTCTGGGAGGCTGTGGTTGCTGCTGCACGCAATGTTGATGGTGAACAGATCAAAACACTGACAGAATCCATGGATGGCAGGCTTTTGAGTGTCCTTGCAAAGAAAGGTGGCTATATTGGTCACTGATTTGTTTTTGTTTTGTTTTTGAATGTCAGAAATGTATATTTGTGAATGTTGAGATGTTATATTGGTTTCACTGGTAAAAATAAATAATTGAAATGGGTATATATTTGTTTTTTGTTAAGTTGCCTAATAATTATGCACAGTAATAGTCACCTGCACACACAGATATCCCCCTAAAATAGCTAAAACTAAAAACAAACTAAAAACTACTTCCAAAAATATTCAGCTTTGATATTAATGAGTTTTTTGGGTTCATTGAGAACATGGTTGTTGTTCAATAATAAAATTAATCCTCAAAAATACAACTTGCCTAATAATTCTGCACTCCCTGTGTATATATATATATATATATATATATATATATATACAGTATATATATATATATATATATATATATATATATATATATATATATATATATATATATATATAAATACAGTCTTGGAGTTGGTAAAATGTTCACATTGTATATATTCAAATACTTGCATATAACAAAAGAAGGAAGGCACTCTTCGGATTTACATAGGGGTAATATTTGTATCCCTTGTGACTTTTCGGGGTGTAATCCTCATATTCAGACCAACAATAATACCCAAACCGAACAGCTTGCCTCTATGTAAATCCAGAGAGTGGGTGCCTACCTTCTTTTGTTTTATATATATATAATATTATTACCAACTACAAGGGAATATTTCAAAGAGCTTGCAGTAGCAATAACCATCCACTTGTAAAGGATGGTTAATTATCACAAGCCTGCAAGCGGGATAATTTCGGACTCCACTTGTAATCTAGCCCAAATAGTTTATTTCAATCATAGTTAGTGAGCGAAAAGAAATAGCTAATGTGTGCTGGTATTACAAGTTGCTGGGAAGCATTGGGCTCCAGAGAGTGCACTTCCATAGGCTCCAATGGGAGCCTCATACTGATGCCCTCAGAGCAGGCTGGCCCTAATCCCGCTTTACTCACTGGCTGCTGCGCGCCGGAACTTAATGTAGCTTGAAGGAAGTTTCTACCGCACAGCAGCCAGTGAGGGAAGCAGCACCTGCAATCAGGTTTCTGGGGCAGTGGGGATCTGACATGGGCCTGACGATCCAAAGCTTATCCAAATTATCAAAAAGCTCATTAGATAAAATATAATGCTCAAAAGGAGTAATTTGAATTTTGTCTCCATACCACTAGTTTTTAATCAGGCACCATGTGTTACTCCAGTGGCTACTAAAATAAATATATATAGTTTTGATAGGTAAAAAAAAAAAAAAAAGAAAGGCTCTATTTCTGTTTAATTGGAGTGATAGCAAAAATGCTAAAAATGCCCTGGTCTTTTGGGGAAGTTTTAGTCTGAAATACCCAGTCCTTAAAGGGACATTAAGCACTAAATAAATTCTAGGTAGAATGATGCATTAAAAAAACAATAATAACATGTAGATGTATTTTTTAGTCTCATTCACTTTTTAAATATTGACAAAATAAGTGTAACGTTTTAGTGTCTTTACAACCATGGGAGCTGCCATGTTGTAACTTTAGGTTAAAAGTAAATACCGGTATCGGCGCTTCAGTCCTGGGAATAAGTCAGAGCCCCATGTAATGAGGAATGGAAGGAAAAGCCGGTTATGTTTGATTTTAGAGTGTGATGTTAGTCCACAAACTGGCTGTAACAAGCAAACCAGCTGATAATAATACCGGAACCTCTGCGTTCAGATCCGGATAGGTTGCAGCCTGTAGTGGAAGGTGTGTGCTCTCGAGTAACACCCAATCAGAGACAGGAAATAGGAAAGAGTAGAAAACAGGCGCAGCCCAATTCAAGTGCATGGTATTTTATTATAACATTAATTCAAGTACAAATACATACTCACATACGTTTAGGAAATAAAACAGCAATTTCAAATCATAAGATGCTTAATATATATATATATATTAAGCATATTTTTTTGCATGTTTTATATTCTGTTTGAACTATGTTAGGATTTTGATTAGACCATACCTGTGATAATTAACATCCTGTTACACTTTTATTGCATTCAGCCTTTCAGTATCATCATATGCACACAGCAGAATGTGTGATTGGCTGAAAGCAATTTTCTAATTATACAGGCTCGTTTAGAAAGCCAGTTTGAGCCTAATGTTTGTATTCATGTTATCATACTCTTGAAAAAGTCTGAGCGCACTCAGACAAAACGTACGTAGAGTTATACTGAGTTTTATCATACTTCCAGTAGTAGTTTTTAGGTTCCAGCACCTCTCACCCATACTTGGTACTATCCGACTGAGAGGTTTGTGCCTGCGCTGTGAATGCTAACACCATACTGGAGGATTCATCTTATGATTTTAAATTGCTGTTTTATTTCCTAAACGTCTGTGAGTATGTATTTGTACTTGCATTAATGTTATAATAAAATACCCTGCACTTGAATTGGGCTGCGCCTGTTTTCTACGGTTTTCTAGTTCCTGTAACTTTATGTTACCTTCTCTGCTTTGGCCAATTAGGGACAGTTTTAAATAGGTCACTAGAGTGTTCAGTCAATGGCTGTGTGGAATATAAGTGTTCTGCCCTTCAATTTCTTACAGGAACTGAAAAGCTCACAATTTCAGAAGATAATTACAGGAAAAGGGGACAAAATAAATAATAAAAGAATATTGCAGAGTTTTTTCTATATATATATGATTTATCATTTTATACTACAATCTCAAAGTGTTTAATGTCACTTTAACCCCTTAACGACCAAGGACGTGTCAGGCACGTCCTACAAAAAATGTCAGTTAATGACTAAGGACATGCCTGACACGTCCTCTGGGGTATGAATGTGCACCACATTTTGATCAAATTATATAAAAAAGAGGGAGTGGGAGGGGGGGTAGGGTATTGAGGGGGGCAGCTACACTACAGAAAATTGGGGTTTTATTTATTTATTAACCCTAAAGGCATATTTTTTTAGCAAACTGGGTACTGACAGACAGCTGCCAGTACCCAAGATGGCGGCAACTAGGTAGAGGAGGGAGGTTTAGAGAGCTGTTTAGGGTGGGATCAGGGAGGTTGGGGGCTAATGGGGGATCCAACACTGCAGAATAATTATATATATATAAAAAGTATTTTATTTTAGTACTGAAAGACATTCTGCCAGTATTTAAGATGGCTGTGACAATTGTGAGGTGGGGAAGGGAAGAGAGCTGTTTTAGGGGAGGGGTCAGAGAGTGATCAGGGGGTGGGATGTGTCAAGGGGGAGGCTGATCTCTACACTGAAGCTAAAATTTACCCTACAAACTACCTAAATAACCCCTTCACTGGTGCACAGTGGCATTTAGTGGCCTTCTAATTACCAAAAAGCAACGCCAAAGCTATATATGTCTGCTATTTCTGAACAAAGGGAATCCCAGAGAAGCATTTACAACCAATTGTGCCATAATTGTACAAGCTGTTTGTAAATAATTTCAGTGAGAAACCTAAACGCCTAGATTACGAGATTTGTCGGTAAAAACTTGCGGAGCTAACGCTCCTTTTTTTTCCAGCGCTCCCTTTAAACAACGCTGGTATTACGAGTTTTCTGAATGGCTGCGTTAGCCTCAGAAAAGTGAGCGTTGAGCAAAATTTAGCTCCACTTCTCACCTCAATACCAGCGTTGCTTACGGTAGCGGTAAGCTGGAAAAACGTGCTTGTGCACGATTTCCCTATAGGATACAATGGGGCTGAGCTGGCTGAAAAAAACCTGCAAAAAAGCAGCGTTCAGCTCCTAACGCAGCCCCATTGTTTCCTATGGGGAAACACTTTCTAAGTCTACACCTAACGCTCTAACATGAACCCTGAGTCTAAACACCCCTAACCTTACACTTATTAACCCCTAATCTGCCATCCCCAACATCGCCGACACCTACATTATATTATTAACCCCTAATCTGCCGCTCCGTACACCGCCGCCACCTACATTATCCCTATGAACCCCTAATCTGCTGCCCCTAACATCGCCGACACCTACATTATATTTATTAACTCCTAATCTTCCGTCCCCAACGTCGCCACCAGCTACCTACACTTATTAACCCCTAATCTGCTGACCGGACATCGCCGCCACTATAATAAATGTATTAACCCCTAAACCGCAGCACTCATGCCTCACAAACACTATAATACATTTTATTAACCCCTAATCTGCCATCTAACATCGCCACCACCTACCTACAATTATTAACCCCTAATCTGCTGCCCCCAACGTCACCTCTACTATAATAAAGTTATTAACCCATAAACCTAAGTCTAACCCTAACCCTAACACCCCCCTAAATTAAATATAATTTCAAGAAATCTAAATAAATTTACTATAATTAAATAAATTATTCCTATTCAAAACTAAATATTTACCTATAAAATCGTAGCTATTTTAGGATTTATATTTATTTTACAGGCAACTTTGTATTTATTTTAACTTGGTACAATAGCTATTAAATAGTTAATAACTATTTAATAGCTACCTAGTTAAAATAATTACAAAATTACCTGTAAATAAATCCTAACCTAAGTTACAAATACACCCAACACTACACTATTAATAAATTAATTAAAT
The DNA here is from genome assembly GCF_027579735.1 of Bombina bombina. Lineage (NCBI taxonomy): Eukaryota > Metazoa > Chordata > Amphibia > Anura > Bombinatoridae > Bombina > Bombina bombina. The sequence continues at coordinate 336,382,634 of NC_069500.1, read as the reverse complement.
AAATTACCTACAATGATCTAAACTAAAATACAATTAAATAAACTAAACTATATTACAAAAAATAAGTCCCGACAACTAACGACGAATGAAGGTTTCTTCAAATGACGTCATCCAAGATGGCGTCCCTTGATTTCCGATTGGCTGATCGGATTCTATCAACCAATCGGAATTAAGGTAGGAAAAATCTGATTGGTTGATTTAATCCGATTGGCTGATTGGATCAGCCAATAGAATGCAATAGAATGCAATGACTGCCAATAGAATGCAATGTGTAGAATCCTATCAGCCAATCGGAATTCGAGGGACGCCATCTTGGATGACATCATTTAAAGGAACCTTCATTCGTTGTTAGTCGTTGGGAAGAAGAGGATGCTCCGCGTCGGATGTCTTGAAGATGGACCCGCTCCACACCAGATGGATGAAGATAGAAGATGCCGCTTGGATGAAGACTTCTGCTGGATGGAGGACCTCTTCTGCCCCGATCGGATGAAGACTTCTGAACTAATCGGATGACCAGTGGTGCCCAGCTGGGTGAACACGGCTCAAGGTAGGGTGATCTTCAATGGGGTAGTGTTAGTTTTTTTTAAGGGGGAATCGGGTTTTAGAGTAGGGGTGTGTGGTTGGTGGGTTGTAATGTTGGGGGGGGGGTCTTGTATTTTTTTTTACAGGCAAAAGAGCTGATTACTTTGGGGCAATGCCCCGCAAAAAGCCCTTTTAAGGGCTGGTAAAAGAGCCGATTACTTTTGTAATTAGTATAGGGTAGGGAATTTTATTATTTTGGGGGGCTTTTTATTTTATTAGGGGGCTTAGATTAGGTGTAATTAGATTAAAATTCTTATAATATTTTTTTTTTGTAATTTAGTGTTTGGTTTTGTTTGTAATGTAGTTTAGTTTATTTAATTGTATTTTAGTTTAGATCATTGTAGGTAATTTATTGAATTAATTTATTGATAGTGTAGTGTTAGGTGTATTTGTAAATTAGGATAGGATTTATTTTACAGGTAATTTTGTAATTATTTTAACTAGGTAGCTATTAAATAGTTATTAACTATTTAATAGCTATTGTACCTAGTTAAAATAAATACAAAGTTGCCTGTAAAATAAATATAAATCCTAAAATAGCTACAATGTAACTATTAGTTATATTGTAGCTATCTTATGGTTTACTTTATAGGTAAGTATTTATTTTTAAATAGGAATAATTTATTTAATTATAGTAAATTTATTTAGATTTTTTTAAATTAAATTTAACTTAGGGGGTGTTAGGGTTAGGGTTAGACTTAGGTTTAGGGGTTAATAACTTTATTATAGTAGAGGCGACGTTGGGGGCGGGAGATTAGGGGTTAATAATTGTAGGTAGGTGGCGACGACGTTGGGGGGGCAGATTAGGGGTTAATAAAATGTATTATAGTGTTTGCGAGGCGGAATTGCGGCGGTTTAGGGGTTAATACATTTATTATAGTGGCGGCGATGTCCGGTTGGCAGATTAGGGGTTAATAAGTGTAGGTAGGTGGTGGTGACGTTGGGGGGGGGGGCAGATTAGGGGTTAATAAATATAATATAGGTGTTGGTGATGTTAGGGACAGCAGATTAGGGGTTCATAGGTATAATGTAGGTGGCGGCGATGTCTGGTCGGCAGATTAGGGGTTAATAATTTTATTATAGTGTTTGCGATGTCGGAGGGCCTTGGTTTAGGGGTTAATAGGGGTTAATAGGTAGTTTATGGGTGTTAGTGTACTTTGTGGCACTGTAGTTAAGAGCTTTATGTTCCGGCGTTAGCCCATAAAACTCTTAACTACTGACTTTTTTATGCGGTAGGAGTCTTGGAGGTAGAGGCTGTACCGCTCACTTCTTCCAAGACTCATAATACCAGCGTTAGGCAAATCCCATTAAAAAGATAGGATACGCAATTGACGTAAGGGGATTTGCGGTAGCCAAAAGTCGCGGAAGAAAAGTGAGCGGTGAGCCTCTACCTGCCATACTCGTAATACCAGCGGGCATTAAAAAGCAGCGTTAGGACCCCTTAACGCTGCTTTTTAAGGCTAATGCAGAACTCGTAATCTAGGCGAAGGTTTGTGAAAAAGTTTGTGAAAAGTGAAAAAATTTTTTTTTATTTGATTGCATTCGGCGGTGAAATGGTTTAATGAAATATAACAAAATGGGCCTAGATCAATACTTTGGGTTGTCTACTAAAAAAATTATATATACATTTGAAGGGTTATTCAGGGATTCCTGACAGATATCAGTGTTCCAATGTAACTAGCGCTAATTTTGGAGAAAATAAAATGGTTTGGAAATAGCAAAGTGATACTGTTACTTATAGCCCTATAACTTGCAAAAAAAGCAAAGAACATTTAAACATTGGGTATTTCTAAACTCAGGACAACATTTAAAAACTATTTAGCATTGGTGGTTTTTGGTGATTGTAGATGTGTAACAGATTTTGAGGGTCAAAGTTAGAAAAAGTGTGTTTTTTTCCATTTATTCATCATATTTTTTTTATAGTAAATGATATGATATGATGTAAATAATGGTATCTTTAGAAAGTCAATTTAATGGTATTTAATATGTGTGGGTACAGTAAGTGAGTAAGTTAAAAAAAATAACCGCTCGCAATAAGTATTACAAAAAAATACACTAACCGCCCGCAATAAGTATTAAAAAATAATCTAACCACCTGCAATAAGTATTACAAAAATAAACTAACAGCTAGATTACGAGTTGTGCATTAGTCTTAAAAAGCAGCGTTGGCCGGTCCTAACGCGGCTTTTTAACGCCCGCTGGTATTAAGAGTCTTGCAGGTACAGGTGTACCACTCACTTTTTTGGCCAGAATTGAAAATACCGCAAATCCACTTATGTAAATTGTATATCCTCTTTTTTCAATGGGACTTGCATAGTGCCGGTATTACGAGTCTGACAAAAAGTAAGCGGTAGACCCTCTCCTGTCAAGACTGGTACCGCATTTTAAAGTCAGTAGTTAAGAGTTTTACACTACAACGCCGTAGCATAAAACTCTTAACTAAAGTGCTAAAAAGTACAATAACACCCATAAACTACCTATTAAGCCCTAAACCGAGCCCCCCCCCCCCCCACATCGCAAACACTAAAATAAAATTTGTAACCCCTAATCTGAAGAACCGGACATCACTGCCACTATACTAAATCTATTAACCCCCTATCTATTAACTATTTAATAACTACCTAGTTAAAATAAAGACAAATTTACCTGTAAAATAAAACCTAACCTAAATTACACTAACACCTAACACTACACTATAATTAAATTAATTCCCTAAATTAAATACAATTAAATAAAATTATCTAAAGTACAAAACCCCCCCCACTAAAATACAGAAAATAATAAACAAATTACAAGATTTTTAAACTAATTACACCTAATCTAATCCCCCTAACAAAATACCCCCCCCCCAAAATAAAATAAGCCCTACCATACACTAAATTACAAATAGCCCTTAAAAGGGCCTTTCTACTTTGGGGCATTGCCCCAAAGTAATCAGCTCTTTAACCTGTAAAAAAAATTACAAATCCCCCCAACATTAAACCCCCTACCCACACAACCAACCCTACTCTAAAACCCACCCAATACTCCCTTAAAAAACCTAACACTAACCCCTTGAAGATCACCTTACCGGGAGAAGTCTTCATCCAACCGGGCTGATGTCCTCAACGAAGCCGGGAGAAGTCTTCATTCAAGCCGGGCAAAGTGGTCCTCCAAACGGGCAGAAGTCTTCATCCAGACGGCATCTTCTATCTTCATCCATCCGGCGCGGAGCATCCTATTCTATCAGCCAATCGGAATTAAGGTAGGGAAAATCATATTGGCTGATGCAATCAGCCAATAGGATTGAGCTGGCATTCTATTGGCTGATTGAAACAGCAAATAGAATGCCAGCTCAATTATATTGGTTGATTGGATCAGCCAATAGGATTGAACTTCAATCCTATTGGCTGATTGCATCAGCCAATAGGATTTTTTCTACTTTAATTTCCGATTGGCGTCGGTATTACAAGGTTTCTCTGGGAGGCCAAAAAGTGAGTGGTACAGCCTATCCCGCAAGATTCGTAACGCAATCTAAAGTCAGTAGTTATGAGTTTTACGCTACAAAGCTGTAACATAAAACTCATAACTAAAGTGCTAAATAGTACACTAACACCCATAAACTACCTATTAACCCCTAAACCGAGGCCCTCCCGCATCGCAAATACTAATATAAAATTATTAACCCCTAATCTGCCGCTCCGGACATCGCCGCCACTATAATAAACATATTAACCCCTAAACCACCGCACTCCCGCCTCGCAAACACTAGTTAAATATTATTAACCCCTAATCTGCTGCCCCTACATCGCCGCCACCTACGTACATTTATTAACCCCTAAACCTATGTCTAACCCTAACACCCCCTAACTTTAATATAATTAAAATAAATCTAAATAAAAATTCCTGTTACCTAAATAATTCCTATTTAAAACTAAATACTTACCTATAAAATAAACCCTAAGATAGCTACAATATAACTAATAGTTACATTGTAGCTAGCTTAGGGTTTATTTTTATTTTACAGGCAAATTTGTATTTATTTTAACTAGGTAGAATAGTTACTAAATAGTTATTAACTATTTACTAACTACCTACTTAAAATAAATACAAATTTACCTGTAAAATAAAACCTAACCTGTCTTACACTAACACCTAACATTACACTACAATTAAATAAATTAAATTAATTAAATACAATTGCCTAAATTAAAAAACAAACAAACACTAAATTACACAAAATAAAAAAAGAAATGATCAGATATTTAAACTAATTACACCTAATCTAATAGCCCTATCAAAATAAAAAAGCCCCCCAAAATAAAAAAAAACCCTAGCCTAAACTTAACTACCAATAGCCCTTAAAAGGGCCTTTTGCGGGGCATTGCCCCAAAGAAATCAGCTGTTTTACCTGTAAAAATTACAAACAAACCCCCAACAGTAAAACCCACCACCCACACAACCAACTCCCAAATAAAATCCTAACTTAAAAAACCTAAGCTCCCCATTGCCCTGAAAAGGGCATTTGTATGGGCATTGCCCTTAAAAGGGCATTTAGCTCTTTTCAGCCCAAAAGCCCTAATCTAAAAATAAAACCCACCCAAAAAACCCTTAAAGAAAACATAACACTAACCCCTGAAGATTCACTTACAGTTTTGAAGTCCGGACATCCATCCTCAACGAAGCCGGGAGAAATCTTCATCAAAGTGGCAAGAAGTCCTCAACGAAGTCGGGAGAAGTCTTCATCCAAGCCGGGTTAGTGTTAGGTTTTTTCAAGGGTTTTTTGGGTGGGTTTTATTTTTAGATTAGGGCTTTTAGACTGAAAAGGAGCTAAATGCCCTTTAAAGGGCAATGTCCATACAAATGCCCTTTTAAGGGCAATGCCCATACAAATGCCCTTTTCAGGGCAATGGGGAGCTTAGGTTTTTTTAGTTAGGATTTTATTTGGGGGGTTGGTTGTGTGAGTGGTGGGTTTGACTGTTGGGGAGTTGTTTGTATTTTTTTATTTTTACAGGTAAAATAGCTAATTTCTTTGGGGCAATGCCCCGCAAAAGGCCCTTTTAAGGGCTATTGGTAGTTAAGTTTAGGCTAGGGGTTTTTTTTATTTGGGGGGGGGGGCTTTTTTATATTGATAGGGCTATTAGATTAGGTGTAAATAGTTTAAATATCTGATAATTTCTTTTTTATTTTGTGTAATTTAGTGTTTGTTTTTTTGTAATTTAGGTAATTGTATTTAATTAATTTAATTTATTTAATTGTAGTGTAATGTTAGGTGTTAGTGTAAGACAGGTTAGGTTTTATTTTACAGGTAAATTTGTATTTATTTTAACTAGGTAGTTAGTATTATTATTATTATCGGTTATTTGTAGAGCGCCAACAGATTCCGCAGCGCTATAAACAAAGGGGGAGTACAACAAAACAATTATAGGGATCAAATTGGTAGAGGGCCCTGCCAAGAGTTGCACTGTTGTAGTCAGCTCTTAAGAAGGTGATCTACAAACAGCTGAACTCTTTGGCTTAAATGCTAAGGGGGTTCACGGGATAGCAATGGAGGAGTGGAACTGGTATAAAGAAAGGTTAGCATAGGTTGTATGCATCCCTGAACAGTAGAGTCTTTAGGGAGCGCTTGAAGCTTTCAAAACTAGGGGAGAGTCTTGTGGGGCAAAGCAGAGAGTTCCACAAGATGCTAAGGGGGTTCAGGGGATAGCAATGGAGGAGTGGAACTGGTATAAAGAAAGTTAGCGTAGGTTGTATGCATCCCTGAACAGTATAGTCTTTGGGGAGCGTTTGAAGCTTTCAAAACTAGGAGAGAGTCTTGTGGGGTGAGGCAGAGAGTTCCACAAGATGGGAGCCAGTCTGGAGAAGTCCTGTAAACAGGAGTGTGATGAGGTAACCAGAGAGGAGGAGAGTAGGAGGTCATGAGCAGAGCAAAGGGGACGGGAGGGAGAGTATCTGGAGACAAGTTCTGAGATATAGGGGGGAGCAGTTCAGTTGAGGGCTTTGTATGTCAGAGTGAGAATTTTGTGTTTGATCCTAGAGGCAAGAGGAAGCCAGTGAAGGGATTGGCAGAGAGGAGCAGCAGATGAAGATTGACGTGTAAGGAATATGAGTCTGGCAGAGGCTTTCATTATGGATTGTAATAGGAGCTAGGCAGCAGGTGGGGAGATCAGAGAGGACAGCGTTGCAGTAATTGAGGCGCGAAAGAATGAGAGAGTGGATTAAAATCTTAGTTGTGTCTTGTGTAAGGAAGTGTCTAATTTTAGAGATGTTTTTAAGGTGGAAGCGGCAGGCTTTAGCCAAGGACTGAATGTGAGGAGTGAAAGAAATATCTGAGTCAAATGTGACCCCGAGACATCGGGCATGCGGGGTAGGGGTAATGATGGAGTTGTCAACAGTTATAAAGAGATTGGGGGTGGAGATTTTTGAAGAAAGGGGGACATGAGGAGCTCAGTTTTAGAGAGATTTAGCTTGAGGTAGTGAGCGGACATCCAGGAAGAGATGTGAGAAAGACAGTTAGTGACACAGGTTAGCAAGGAAGGAGATAGGTCTGGTGCAGGGAAGTAGATTTGGGTGTCGTTGGCATACAAATGATATTGGAAACCATGGGACTTTATTAGGGAACCTAGTGATGACATGTAGATTGAGAAGAGATGGGGACAGATGACAGAGCCTTGTGGTACTCCGACAGAAAGTGGTGACGAGGCAGAGGAGGCCCCAGAGAAGGCTACACTAAAGGTACGGTTTGACAGGTAGGAAGAGAGCCACAAAAGGGCTGTGTCACAGATGCCGAAGGATTAGAGGGTTTGGAGCAAAAGAGGGTGGTCAACAGTGTCAAAGGCTGTGGACAGATCAAGGAGGATAAGCAGAGAGAAGTGGCCTTTTGATTTTGCTGTAAGTAGGTCATTGGTAACCTTAACTATAGCTGTCTCTGTGGAGTGATGGGGACAAAATCCAGATTTCAGTGGGTCAAGAAGGGAGTTTAATGTAAGGAAATGGGATAGGCATGCATATACTAGTATTTCGAGAAACTTTGAGGCAAGAGGGAGGAGGGAAATAGGGCGGTAGTTGGATGGGGAGGTAGGATCAAGGGAAGGTTTTTTAAAGATAGGTGTGACCAGTGCATGTTTCAGCGATGAGGGAAATATACCGGTACTAAGGGAGAGGTTGACAATGTGTGTTAGTATAGGGGTAAGGGTAGCAGAGATGGAGGGGAGTAGCTGTGAGGGGATAGGGTCAAGGGGACAGGTAGTGACGTGAGAGCGCAGTATAAGTGCTGAAACTTCTTACTCAGTAACAGGGGAGAATGAGCTAAGTTTCAGGTTATGTGGGTTGTGGTTAAGTGAAAGCATTTGAGGGGGAAGAGAATGGAATTATGTTGAGAGCTGATTTAATTTCTGATGGAGTCAATTTTGTTATTGAAGTGGCTTGCAAAGTTTTGAGCTGACAGAGAAGTTGTATTAGGAGGTGGGGGAGGGCGGAGGAGAGAATTGAAAGTGGAGAACAGACGTTTTGGGTTTGAAGAAAGATTAGAGATAAGAGTAGAGAAGTAGTGTTGCTTCTGGAGATTAAGGGCAGAATAGCAGGCGTTCAAGATGAATTTGTAATGAAGAAAATCAGCTGAACTCTGAGATTTTCTCCAGTGCCATTTAGCAGTACGGGAACATCTGCATAGGTACCGTGTCAGAGGAGTATGCCAGGGCTGAGGATGAGTGTGTGATTTCCGAGCAATGGTAAGAGGGGCGAGATTGTCAAGGATGGAAACAAGGGTGGAATTATAGTGGCAGATAGATTGTTCAGGGCAGCAAAAGGAGGAGAAGGATGAGAGGAGCAGTTTGAGGGAATTAGCAAGCTGTTGTTGATCTAAAGACATAATGCTTCTGTGAAGTTTAGTGTGAGGAGTAGAAGGAGGGAGGGATGATATGTTGCAAGTAAGGAGATGGTGGTCAGAAAGAGGAAAGGGGGAGTTTGTGAAGTTTGAGAGAGTGCATCGATAGCTAAAGAAATGTTCAAGAGAGTGACCGTCTTTGTGAGTGGGAGAATCAGTACATTGTGACAGACCGAAAGACGCATTGAGTTGCAGAAGTTGTGTTGCAGATGAGGCAGTGGGATTGTCAAGGGGGATGTTGCAGTCACCAAGAATGAGGGCAGGGGTGTTTGAGGAAAGGAAATAAGGTAGCCAGGCAGCCAAGTGATCTAGAAATTGAGTTGAGGAGCCAGGGGGTCGGTATATGACTGCAACACGTACAGAGAGAGGAGAGAATAAGCTAATCATGTGGGTTTCGAATGAGGGAAATGTGAGTGAAGAGATGGGTTGTATTTGTTGAAAGGTGCAACGAGAGGAAAGTGAAATACCTACACCACCACCTTGTCTATTACCAGACCTAGGAGTGTGGTTGAAGTGGAGACCCCCATGTGACAGAGCAGCAGTGGATGCTGTGTCTAGGGGAGAGAGCCAGGTTTCTGTTAGGGCCAGCAGGTTGAGGGAGTGGGAGATGAAGAGGTCATGTATAGAAGTGAGCTTGTTGCAAACAAAGCGAGAGTTCCAGAGTGCACAAGTGAAAGGAGTAGTGGCTTTTGATGCAAGAGGAATGTGAGTAAGGTTTGCAGAGTTTTGTTTTCTGAGTCTATGGGATGGTACACATGAATGTGCACTGCTTGGCAGTGGTTGGGGACCAGGATTAGGGGAGATGTCACCAGCAGTAAGTAAAAGCAAGATGGAGAGTTACATGAGATACAGATTTGCAGTAGTGAGACTGCTTTTGAGACGAGCTGCAGGGGGGAGAGAGAGTGTTTAGGAATGGGTAAAGTTCATGAGTACAAAAGTAAGGTAAGTTTAAGAGAGATTGGTTAATGAACAGTGCAGGTGGAGAGGGAGAAGGAGTAATTGAATAATGTATTTTGTATAGAGACAAGAGGTAGCAAAAAGGAATATGAATATATTGAGCATTTTTACAAAATTGGGAACCAGTTAAACACATAAGACACATAATTACAGTAGCAATTGCATATGGAAACAAAAAGGTATATGAAACATAATATTACAGAAGTACTTGCCTTGTGTCTTGCCCCTTGCCCAATCCTTGTTCAATTCTTGTATAATTCTAATGTTAATGCCTCACTTATAAAATTTTCATTTTGAAAATGTGAACATATGCTATTGTTACAATGTACACTGCCCAGGCAATGTACCCCTGTGCAATGCACCTCCCAAACTAGTGTGAAATATATGCAGGCAGGGCAGTCAGCTGAATCCACTAAATGTAGTTGATTGCTAATCAAAGACAATTGGAAAGGCCAATTGGAAAGTTAGATTCTGGGCTGGTCAGGGTGAGATGTTAAGTAAACAGACAATAAAATGTGGAGGGGGTTAAAACTATGGCACAAGACAGCTATAAATTTTAGAATAATAGCAAATATTGATAAGGATTGAGCATCACATGGCAATTAACAAAACATTAGAAGTAAGACATTGGATAATAGTACAACAAATGTAGGACTAAATTAACAAACTAAAATCATTTGCTCTATGTAAATATTCACATACCAAAAATAAATAGTTACAGGAGAGGGAAAAACCAGAGTGCAGTGAATACTTTGCAGATTGACAAGGAATATATTCATTCACATACCAAAAATAGAGTTAAAGGTGAGGGAAAAACCAGAGTGCAGTGCATACTTTGCAGATTGACAAGGAATATATTCATTCACATACCAAAAATAGAGTTACAGTAGAGGGAAAAAACAGAGTGCAGGGAATACTTTGCAGATTGACAAGGAATATATTTATTCAAATACCAAAAATAGAGTTACAGGAGAGGGAAAAACCAGAGTGCAGTGAATACTTTGCAGATTGACAAGGAATATATTCATTCACATATCAAAAATAGAGTTACAGGAGAGGGAAAAACCAGAGTGCAGTGAATACTTTGCAAATTGACAAGGAATATATACATTCACATATCAAAAATAGAGTTACAGGAGAGGGAAAAACCAGAGTGCAGTGAATACTTTGCAGATTGACAAGGAATATATTCAGTCACATACCAAAAATAGAGTTACAGGAGAGGGGAAACCCAGAGTGCTGTGAATAATTTGCAGATTGATAAGGAATATATTCATTCACATACTAAAATAGAGTTACAGGAGAGGGAAAAACCAGAGTGCAGTGAATACTTTGCAGATTGACAAGGAATATATTCATTCACATACCAAAAATAGAGTTACAGGAGAGGGAAAAACCAGAGTGCAAATTTATTTTAATTATATTAAAGTTAGGGGGTGTTAAGCTTAAGGTTAGACTTAGGTTTAGGGGTTAATAAATTTAGTATAGTGACGGCGACATTGGGGGCGGCAGATTAGGGGTTAATAAATGTAGGTAGGTGGTGGCGATGTTATTGGCGGCAGATTAGGAGTTAATAATATTTAACTAGTGTTTGTGATGCGGGAGTATGGCAGTTTAGGGGTTAATATGTTTATTATAGTGGCGGCGACGTTGGGGTGGCAGATTAGGGGTTAATAACATTATGTAGGTGTCTGCGATGTTGGGGGCAGCAGATTAGGGGTTAATAAATATAATGTAGGTGTCGGCGATGTTGGGGGCAGCAGATTAGGGGTTTATAAGTATAATGTAGTTGTCGGCGGTGTCGGGGGCAGCAGATTAGGGGTAATAAATATAATGTAGGTGTTGCTATGTCAGGGGTGGCATATTAGGGGTTAATAAGTGTAAGATTAGGGGTGTTTATACTTGGTATTCATGTTAAGGTGTTAGGTGTAAACATAAATTTAGTTTCCCCATAGTAATCAATGGGGCTGCATTACAGAGTTTTACGCTGCTTTTTTGCAGGTGTTAGGCTTTTTTTCAGCCGGCTCTCCCCATTGATGTCTATGGGGAAATCATGCACAAGCACGTAAAACCAGCTCACCGCAGCTTTCAGCAGCGCTGGTATTGGAGTGCGGTATGGAGCACAATTTTGCTCTACGCTCACTTCTTGATCCAATCAGCCAATCGGATTGAACTTGATTCTGATTGGCTGATTCCATCAGCCAATCAGAATATTCCTACCTTAATTCCGATTGGCTGATAGAATCCTATCAGCCAATCGGAATTCGAGGGACGCCATCTTGGATGACGTCATTTAAAGGAACCGTCATTCGTCGTTCAGTCGTCGGCCAGGATGGATGTTCCGCGTCGGAGGTCTTCAGGATGCTGCCGCTCCGCTCCGGATGGATGACTATAGAAGATCCCGCTTGGATGAAGACTTCAATCGGATGGAAGACCTCTTCTGCCCCGCTTGGATGAAGACTTCTACCGGGTGGAGGACCTCTTCTTGCTCCGCTTGGATCAAGACTTCGGACCCTCTTCTGGACCGATCGCTGAACCCGGTGAGGTGAAGACAAGGTAGGGAGATCTTCAAGGGCTTAGTGTTAGGTTTATTTAAGGGGGGTTTGGGTTAGATTAGGGGTATGTGGGTGGTGGGTTGTAATGTTGGGGGGGGGTATTGTATGTTTTTTTTTTACAGGGAAAAGAGCTGAACTTCTTGGGGCATGCCCTGCAAAGGGCCCTGTTCAGGGCTGGTAAGGTAAAAGAGCTTTGAACTTTAGTAATTTAGAATAGGGTAGGGCATTTTTTTATTTTGGGGGGCTTTGTTATTTTATTAGGGGGCTTAGAGTAGGTGTAATTAGTTTAAAATTGTTGTAATCTTTTTCTTATGTTTGTAAATATTTTTTTATTTTTTGTAACTTAGTTCTTTTTTATTTTTTGTACTTTAGTTAGTTTATTTCATTGTATTTATTTATAGGAATTGTATTTAATTTATTTATTGATAGTGTAATGTTAGGTTTAATTTTAACTTAGGTTAAGATTTATTTTACAGGTAATTTTGTAATTATTTTAACTATTTTAGCTATTAAATAGTTCTTAACTATTTAATAGCTATTGTACCTGGTTAAAATAAATACAAAGTTACCTGTAAAATAAATATTAATCCTAAAATAGCTATAATATAATTATAATTTATGTTGTAGCTATATTAGGATTTATTTTACAGGTAAGTATTTAGCTTTAAATAGGAATAATTTATTTAATAAGAGTTAATTAATTTCGTTAGATGTAAATTCTATTTAACTTAGGGGGGTGTTAGTGTTAGGGTTAGACTTAGCTTTAGGGGTTAATACATTTATTTGAATAGCGGCGAGATTCGGTCGGCAGATTAGGGGTTAATAATTGAAGTTAGGTGTCGGCGATGTTAGGGAGGGCAGGTTAGGGGTTAATAAATATAATATAGGGGTCGGCGATGTTAGGGCAGCAGATTCGGGGTACATAGGGATAATGTAGCTGGCAGTGGCGTGCGGACGGCAGATTAGGGGTTAATAAGTGTAGGTAGCTGGCGGCGACGTTGTGGGGGGCAGATTAGGGGTTAATAAATATAATATAGGGGTCGGCGGTGTTAGGGGCAGCATATTAGGGGTACATAAGGATAACGTAGGTGGCGGTCGGCAGATTAGGGGTTAAAAAAATTTAATCGAGTTGCGGTGATGTGGGGGGACCTCGGTTTAGGGGTACATAGGTAGTTTATGGGTGTTAGTGTACTTTAGAGTACAGTAGTTAAGAGCTTTATGAACCGGCGTTAGCCCAGAAAGCTCTTAACTACTGACTTTTTTCTGCGGCTGGAGTTTTGTCGTTAGAATTCTAACGCTCACTTCAGACACGACTCTAAATACCGGAGTTAGAAAAATCCCATTGAAAAGATAGGATATGCAATTTACGTAAGGGGATCTGCGGTATGGAAAAGTCGCGGCTGAAAAGTGAGCGTTAGACCCTTTTTTGAGTGACTCCAAATACCGGAGGTAGCCTAAAACCAGCGTTAGGAGCCTCTAACGCTGGTTTTCATGGCTACCGCCAAACTCCAAATCTAGGCCTATGAAAATAAAAAGCCCACCAAAATAAAAAAATAAATAAACTACCAATATCCCTTAAAAGGGCTTTTTGTAGGGCATTGACCCAAGTTAAACAGCACTTTTCCTTAAAAAAAAGGAGTCCAGAGCAAAAATAAGCAAATCTGAGGCCGAAAGTTTGATGCTAGTTACAATTTATTCAGCAATGCAAAATACAAAAAGAGGTCATTCAAATAAACGCCTGACACATTTCACTCATGCTCACATGCATTTCATCAGAGGCTAGTGATCCTAGCAGTGTGGGATCTTAAATTGGGTAAAGAGGCCAATTATTAATGAGTATAGCTTATCCAATCAAAATGTGTTGGAAGATGCCTTATTCATGACGCTCAATACCCTACAAGCTTCCACGCATCAGTTTGTTATTCTGGTAGACATATCTTAACAATAGAAGACTTAAACACATTACAAACCTAAATATATACATAGTTGTCAAAACAAATAAACACAGTAAATAAAATATGAAATGTAAAATAAACTAAAGTAAATCAGTTGGAACCTTGTTGGCTACTTAGGTATCAAACTTAATAGTGCATAGTCAGATGGACATATTGCCATAAACAGGATGTCTAAACTTGGTAGGGGACATCATAAACAGATGTATTTCAATAGCAATATTCAAGATTCACATTCTTACTCTTTTAAGGAAATAAAACAACTGAAAACATATACACTAAATGCATAAAAATGAGATAAAAAAGATAAAATATGTTGACAAAAAAGGATATGTAACAAAACATATAAATATATAGCAATAATCATAACATTGGTGATGTAAAGGTAATGTTCAAAGGGTCTACATGCAGATCAATGATAGGGCTGTAAGGAATTATCATAGGAACAGACCAATAAGTGGATGTCCAATTGGTCAAAAACTAATAATTATGGGGCTGTACTCCCAATAGTAATTAAAGTATTTAAATATCATCAGGAGGTATATTGGTACATCTTGGGCCAGATCCGATATGCAGCGTCACCCGCAAAAGCCGGCGATGCCAAATTTTGCGCTGGCTTGGTATCCTATATACGGCGTAACAAAGAAGTTACGCTCGTATATTTCACCCTTCGGCTGTAGTTTTTTGGCCCATAGAGTGATATACCAAACCAGCGCAGTGTGGTATCCAATATACAGCGTAAGGACTTATGTGGCGAAAATGGAGAAATCTTACTCCATTTTCACCTCCCCACAAAATGCAGGCGTAGTAAGCCTTACGCTGAGTATTGGAGCCCCATAATTCCCTAAACTACCTGCAAAATAAAACTTAAAACCTAACGCATGCGCAATGTCTATCTACCTGTCAACCGCAATCCCCCTCCACATTCTCTAATAAAGTGTTTAACCCCTAAACCGCCGCTCACCCGACCCCGCCGCCATCTACATTATATGTATTACCCCTAATCTGACCCCCTTACACCGCCGCCACCTATATTAAATGTATTACTCCCTAATCTGATCCCCCTACACCCCTACTGTAATTCTATTGGCTGATTAGAATAGCCAATAGATTTACAGTAGCTCTTATTCTATTGGCTATTCAAATCAGCCAATAGAATTAAAGTAGCTCTCATCCAATTGGCTGATTTGAATTTGAAGGCTCAAATCAGCCAATAGGAATTCAAGGGACGCCATTTTTAATCGCGTACCTTGAATTTCTATTCAGTGTACGGCGGAGATCGTATGAAGAGGATCCTCCACGCTCTATGGCTCCTGTCTTCAGTTCCAGCGTTGCCGATCTTAAGTTCCAGCATCGTCGGTCTTCAGTTCCAGAGTGGATGGTCATCGGTCTTCAACTCCTCCGCTCCGCGCCGGCTGGTTCCTGGAAGAAGAAGAAGTCGCCGCCTGGAAGAAGACTTCTCCGCCTGGAACAGGACTTTCTCCGCCGGTCTTCAGGACAGGTAAGGAGCACTTGGGGGTTACACTAAGGTTTTTTTAAGGGGGGATCAGGTGGGTTTTAGAGTAGGGGTGTGTGGGTGGTGGGTTGTAATGGGGGGTGTTCTTTTTTTTACAGGTAAAAGAGCTGATTACTTTGGGGCAATGCCCCGCAAAAGGCCCTTTTAAGGGCTGGTAATACAGCTGATTACTTTTTTAAGGAAATTTTTATTTTGGGGGGCTTTTTTTATTTTATTAGGGGGCTTAGATTAGGTGTAATTAGTTTTTATTTTTTTTGTAATTTAGTGTTTGTTTTTTAATATAGTTTAGTTTATTTAATTGTATTTTAGTTTAGATATTTGTAGTTTATTTAATTAATTTATTGATAGTGTAGTGTTAGGTGTAATGGTAACTTAGGTTAGGATTTATTTTACAGGTAATTTTGTAATTATTTTAACTAGGTAGCTATTAAATAGTTATCAACTATTCAATAGCTATTGTACCTAGTTAAAATAAATACAAAGTTACCTGTAAAATAAATATAAACCCTAAAATAGCTACAATGCAATTATTAATTATATTGTAGCTATCTTAGGGTTTATTTTATAGGTAAGTATTTAGTTTTAAATAGGAATAATTTAGTTAATAATAGTAATTTTCATTAGATTTATTTAAATTAGATTTAAGTTAGGGGGGGTTAGGGTTAGACTTAGGTTTAGGGGTTAATAAATTTAGTATAGTAGTGGTGATGTTGGGTGCGGCAAATTAGGGGTTAATAAATGTAGGTAGGTGTCGGCGATGTTAGGGACAGCAGATTAGGGGTTAATACAATTTAACTAGTGTTTGCGAGACGGGAGTGCGGCGGTTTAGGGGTTAATTCATTTATTAAAGTGTCAGTGACATTGGGGGAAGCAGATTAGGGGTTAATAATTGTAGGTAGGTAGCGGCGATGTTGGTGGCGGCAGATTAGGGGTTAATAAATATAATGTAGGTGTCGGTGATGTTAGGGGCAGCAGATTAGGGGTTCATAGGTATAATGTAGGTGGCAGCGATGTCCGGTCGGCAGATTAGGGGTTAAAAAAATATTTTAGTGTTTGCGATGTGGGGGGGCCTCGGTTTAGGGGTTAATAGGTAGTTTATGGGTGTTAGTGTACTTTTTAGCACTTTAGTTAAGAGCTTTATGTTCCGGCGTTACTCCATAAAACTCTTAACTACTGACTTTCAAATGCGGTAGGAATCTTGACAGGAGAGGTTCTACCGCTCACTTCTTCCAAGACTCGTAATACCAGCATTAGGCAAATCTCATTAAAAAGATAGGATACGCAATTGACGTAAGGGGATTTGCAGTAGCCTCAAGTTGCGGAAGAAAACTGAGCGGTACACCTGTACCTGCCAGACTCGTAATACCAGCGGGCGTTAAAAAACAGCGTTGGGACCTCTCAACGCTGCTTTTTAAGGCTAACGCAAGACTCGTGATCTAGCCGTTATTTTTTTAGAAGTCTTTTTAATCTATCGTCTAATCTAGGGTGCTTTTTAATGTGGTCAATCGCAACAAATGAAAAGTAACTACTACCTAGTCTATTTGTGCGAAAATGCTACAGGGGTTCGAGGTTATTTCTCGTCCAGAGAGAGAAGGTGTTCTTGCACTCTATCCTTCAGAAGACGAGTAGTGATCCCAACATACTGCTGGGAGCATTATTTGGAGTTGATGAGATGGATCACATATTGGGACGTACAATCCATTCTGTCTCTGATGTGAAAGATTTCTCCTGTGGTATTTTAACTGAAATGGCTTGTTCTTGTGGTATAATGGCAGCTCTTGCATGGAGTATGTCCACATTTAAAAGAGACTTTTTTGCCATTTAGCCATTTCAATTTGGGATAGGGTTTTCCTGCAAAAATCTTTATTATAGCATGCCCTATAATAGGAGCCTTTTTGGCTATGCATTTGATACCTTTGCAGATGATTTAAGACAATGTATCATCTCCCTTCAAAATTGATAGATTTTTCTTAATAATTTTACAAACTACTTGATATTGAGTGATGTATTGGGTAATAAATAACACATTTTGATGAAATATATTCCTATTCTCAATGCTTTTATTCTGATAGGTAAATAGACTGGATTTATCTATACCTGCTACTTCTTCCTCCTGGTTTTTCAAAGATTTTATAGAGTAGCCTCTCTCTGAGAGCCTTGATGTGAGTTCTTGTGCTTGTTAATAATATTTAGATAGATCCGTACAATTTCTGCGTAATTGCAGGTATTGGGCTTTCTGAATTCCTTTTTTGAGATGGAGGATATGGCATGAATCTAACCTCAATATTGTATTTCGTACTAGGGGCTTTCGATAAGTGGATGTCACTATTCTATTATCCCTAGTGTCCAATTTAAGGTCTAGAAAATCTATACTACTCTCATCAGATTGTGAAGTGAAATTCAAATTAAAATCATTACTGTTCATGAATTCCATGAACATCTCTACTGTACTTAATTCATCATCCTGCCAAATCACAATGATGTCATCTATAAAACGACCATATAAAATTAGATTCTATTTGTATGGGAATGTCTCTGCAAAGATGTGGTTATGTTCAAGCCAGCCCATGTAAATATTTGCATATGCGGGGGCAAATTTTGCCCCAATTGCCATATTGCATCTCTACAGAAAATAGAAATTCTGTGATCTGTACTATAATTAGAATAAAGCCATTGCTGTAATTTGTTTGTCTATGGAGCATATGGTTAATAGCTTGTAGACCTTGTCTGTGTGGAATGTTGGAGTACAGCGCTGAAACATCAACTGTAACCCATTTGAGCCCACCCAATGCCCCTGGTTTCTTTATTACAATTTTTTGCATAGGCATGTTCTCCTTGTATATGAACATTCTATAGTTTATGAATTTTATACCTTTTTTTTGTTTTTCTGGCAAAATGTTTTCTTTTATTCTTAGAATGAGCTATGATATTTAAATGTGTTGTTATTATACATAGCCTTCTTCCTTACTAGACTGTCTATTCATAGGAAACCATTACTGACGAGATGTACCAATATACCCCTGATGATATTGAGATACTTTAATTAATTTTGGGAGTGCAGCCCCATAATTATTAGTTTTTGACCAACTGGGCATACACTTATTGGTTAGTTCCTATGATAATTCCTTACATCCCTATAATTGATATGCATCTAGACTTTGTGAAAATTACCTTTACATCACCAATCTTTTGATTATTGATATATATTTATATGTTTTGTTACATATCCTTTCTTGTCAATTTTTTTTATCTTTTTTTATCTAGTTTTTATGCATTTATTGTATATGTTTTCAGTTGTTCAATTTCCTTAAATGAGTAAGAATGTGAACCTTGAATATTGCTATTGAAATAAATTTGCTTATGATGTCCCCTACCAAGTTTAGATGTCCTGTATATGGCAATCTGTCCATCTGACTATGCACTATAAAGTTTGATACCTAAGTAGCCAACAAAGTTACAACTGTTTTACTTTAGTTTATTTTACATTTCATATTTTATTTACCTTGTTTATTTGTTTTGACAACTATGTATATATTTCGGTTTGTAATGTGTTGAAGTCTTCTATTGTTAATATATGTTTACCAGAATAACAAATTGATGTGTGGAAGCTTGTAGGGTATTGAGCGTCATAAATAAGCTGTCATCTTCCAACATATTTTAATTGGATAAGCTATACTCATTAACAATTGGCCTCTTTAACCTATTTAAGCTCCCACACTGGATCACTAGCCTCTGATGAAGCGCATGTGAGCATATGTGAAATGTGTCAGACGTCTATCTGAATGACCTCTTTTTGTATTTGGCATTGCTGAATAAATTGTAACTAGCATCAAGCTTTCGGCCTCAGATATGGGGTTTTTTTGCTCTGGACTCTGGACTTTTATTTAGCAGAAGGAAATACTGCTCTAAACATTCTGTAGCCATTTGTTCTACTTATTCACCTGATTGGTGCAGATCGCTGAAGACCCATATCCACCCCATATCCTAAGCCATAGGCACACACGGATTGCACTGACATCAGTGCTTGGGAATTCCACGAGAAAGAAGTGACGCCCATGGTGGAGGAGGATTCGAACAGCAGACATTACCTGCGGATGAGACTTGAGGGCTTCCTCGCCTGACAGGGTTCATCGGCAGAAGTTGTCCAATTTGACACACTTCCCAGTTCCAGACGGATACAGCAGGGTGGTCTTGTAGCGCATTTGGCAGTTGATGTGAACTCTCTGCACCTCTCCTTGGTGATAAGTACCATACTTACCAGTTATACCTTGGGACTAAGCCTTTAATACCCAGAGACATTTACCATTTTCCTATGTGCTGGATTTCCAGATTTTCTACCTAAGAGGATTCCCAATTGGAGGACTTCTCATTACATTGAACTGTTGTTCTTTTGTTGAGTACTTCTCAAACAACATTACTATTACCCCACTCAGCAGGCTATTCGGTCTCTTATCATTATCACCACTACTATTGTAAATTACATGTTTGTTTCATTTTTGTTTCACCTTAAAAAAATACTAAGTCCCCCCTCTAACAGTAATACCTCCCACCCACCAAACCCCCCAAAATAAAAAACCTTACACTAAAAAACCTAAACTACTCATTGCCCCTAGAGGGGCATTTGTATGGGCATTGCTCTTAAAAGGGCATTCAGATCTTTTTCACTGCCCTTAAAAGGGCATTCAGTTCTTTTTTAAATTGCCCCAAAAAAAAGAAGCCTAACATTAAGCCCCAAATAGGTACTCATGGTTCCTGAAGTCCGGCGGAGAAGGTCTTCATCCAGGCAGGTCCATCATCTTCATTCACAGCAAAGATGGCGCTGAGCAGAGGTCCGGAGTGGTCTTCCCAGATGTGGCAATCCTCGCGGTGGTCATCAGTGGCAGTGGTCCTCGGTGGCAGCGTGGAGGTTCCTCTTCAGGCTATCATCCGCCGCACACTGAAGATTTAATGCAAGGTACCCCATATTTATGGGGGTACCTTGCATTCCTATTGGCTGAAATTTTCAAAATCAGCCAATAGGGATGAGAGCTACTGAAATATTATTGGCTGATTTGAACAGCCAATAAGATTTCAGTAGCTCTAATACTATTGGCTGATTTCAAAATTTCAACCAATAGGAATGCAAGGTACCCCAAATTGATTGCGGTACCTTGCATTCAATATTCAGTCAACGACGGACATAGGATGAAGAGGAGCCTCCATGCACCCGAGGACCGCCACCGCCAAGGACCACCGCCGCCAAGGACCGCCGCTGAGAATCCAGGCATCGGGAACACAGCTCCGCTCCACGCTGCACTCACTCCGGATGAAGATAGAAGATGATGTATCCTTCTGGAAGAAGACCTTCTCCGCCGGAGTTCAGAAACAGCGAGTACCTATTTGGGGCTTAGGTTTAGGCTTTTTTATTTTCATTTTTGGGGTGATTTTTTTTTAAGATTAGGGTTTGTTTTGGGCTTGAAAAAGATATGATTGCCCTTTTAAGGGCAGTAAAAGAGCTGAGTGCCCTTTTAAGGGCAATGTCCATACAAATGCCCCTTTAGGGGCAATGGGTAGTTGAGGGGTTTGGTAGGTGGGGTTTTTTAATGTTAGGGGGGACTTAGTATTTTTTTGTGGTACAAGAGCTGTTTAACTTAGGGCAATGCCCTACAAAAAGCCCTTTTAAGGGCTATTGGTATCTTATTATTAGATTAGGGGGTGTTTTTATTTTTATTGGGGTATTAGTTTAGGTTTAAATGTATTATTTTGGGTAGCTTTGTTTATTTTTTGTAATTGTAGCTTGGTGGGTTGAATTTTTTAAATATAGACTGCCCTCTGGGAAGGCTTATCACCTAGTGTATATACAGTATATTTACAGTATATCTATATCTTGCATTAAAAGGGTCATATAAACACAAGTGTAAAAACCAATGGCCTAAATCTCAGTCCTTTTGGTCCCTTCAAGTTATAGAGTATGTATTGCGAGAACTTGAAGGGGATATTAAACAATGTTCCTTCAGTAAAAACCTAAATCTAAAAAGAAACAGATTGTGTTAAAAAGAAACCCCAGCAAATAACTTACTTGCTTTCTTGCTTAAAGGGACACTGAACCCAATTTTTTTTTTCGTGATTCAGATAGAGCATGCAATTTTAAGCAACTTTCTAATTTACTCCTATTATCAATTTTTCTTCGTTCTCTTGCTATCTTTATTTGAAAAAGAAGGCATCTAAGCATTTTTTTTGTTTTTGTTTTTTTTTGGTTCAGTACTCTGGACAGCACTTTTTTTTATTGGTGGATGAATGTATCCACCAATCAGCAAGGACAACCCAGGTTGTTTACCAAAAATGGGCCAGCATCTAAACTTATATTCTTGCATTTAAAATAAAGATAACAAGAGAATGAAGAACATTTGATAATAGGAGTAAATTTGAAAGTTGCTTAACATGTCATGCTCTATCTGACTCACGAAAGAAAAAAATTGGGTTCAGTGTCCCTTTAATGAGCACATAGAAAAACTCAGTGTAGCCCTGCCCCCTAGTGTGATATGGGAGCTGACATCTTTAAAACTTAAATTACATTCTGGCTGATCTATGCATAAGCAAGTCTGACTCCCTATTATCTAGTCTATTCACTTAATAGTAACCTGCATAGAAGTTTTATGACTTCAGGTTAAGATAAAACTTCCTGCAGAGGCCCCTCCTCCTTGTAAGGCTGTGAGAGGAAGTAAAGGACATTGCACAAATGTAGGGAAAAAATAAATAAAAGGTAAAATACATTCAAATAGATGAACAATACATATAGCAGTTATTTCTATCAAGTAGAGACAGAGCTTAGTGTTTTTTTTATTACAACAATGAAACAGAATGTTTAACATCCCTTTAAAGGGACATTAAACCCAACTGTTTCCTTTCATGATTTAGATAGAGGGGGGTAGTTATCAACGTGTCTACTTTTCCTGCCTTCGCCGGCCCAATACGCCCGCCTAAGCTCGCCTCACATCGCCTCCGCGGACCTGCAAAAATTTGCCTAAGTTATCAAAAAAGCTGTCAAAAAGCCGCGCACTAAGTATGGGGCGATGAGGAGCGGACTGTGAGAGTTATCACTCATCCGATCTCGCTGCTCTTCGGCTTTTTTACAGCTTTCTTGCTAGCCTGTCACTAAGCACTCACACTAACTACACTGTTCTACCCCCTATACCGGCGCCCCTGGAGCCCCCCGCAACTAAATAAAGTTACTAACAAATAAACCGCCACTCCTAGACCCCGCCGCAACTCTTATAAATGTATTAACCCCTAAACCGTCGCTCCTAGACCCTGCCGCAACTCTTATAAATGCCACCTACATTATACCTAGTAACCCCTATCCTGCCCCCCCTATACCGTTGCCCTCTATAATAAAGTTATTAACCCCTATCCTGCTGATCCCGCACCTCGCCGCAACTAAATAAATAGTTTAACCCCTAAACCGCCGCTCCCTGACCCCGCCGCAACCTATATTAAATTTATTAACCCCTATCCTGCCCCCCCTACACCGTCGCCACATATAATAAATTTATTAACCCCTATCCTGCCCCCCACTACAACGCCGCCACTGTAATAAAATTATTAACCCCTAAACCTAAGTCTAACACTAACCCTAACACCCCCTAACTTAAATATTAATTAAATAAATCTAAATAATATTTCTATTATGAACTAAATTAATCCTATTTAAAACTAAATACTTACCTTTAAAATAAACCCTAATATAGCTACAATATAAATAATAATTATATTGTAGCTATTTTAGGATTTATTTTTATTTTACAGGCAAATTCCCATTTATTTTAACTAGGTACAATAGCTATTAAATAGTTATTAACTATTTAATAGCTTACCTAGCTAAAATAAAGAGAAATTAACCTGTAAAATAAAAACTAACCTAAGTTACAATTACACCTAACACTACACTATACATAAATAAATTATTCCTATTTAAAACTAAATACTTACCTGTAAAATAAACCCTAAGATAGCTACAATGTAATTAATAATTACAATGTAGCTATCTTAGGATTTATATTTATTTTACAGGTAACTTTGTATTTATTTTAGCTAGTTAGAATAGTTATTAAATAGTTATTAACTATTTAATAACTACCTAGCTAAAAGAAATACAAAATTACCTGTAAAATAAATCCTAACCTAAGTTACAATTAAACCTAACACTACACTATCATTAAATTAATTAAATAAATTGACTACAAATAACTACAATTAAATACAATTACATAAACTAACTAAAGTACAAAAAAAAAAGCTAAGTTACAAAAAATACAAAAAATAAGTTACAAACATTTTAAAACTATTACAACAATTTTAAGCTACTTACACCTAATCTAAGCCCCCTAATAAAATAACAAACCCCCCCAAAATAAAAAAATGCCCTACCCTATTCTAAATTGAAAAAGTTCAAATCTCTTTTACCTTACCAGCCCTTAAAAGGGCATTTTGTGGGGCATGCCCCAAAGAATTCAGCTCTTTTGCCTGTAAAAGAAAAATACAAACCCCCCAACATTAAAACCCACCACCCACATACCCCTAATCTAACCCAACCCCCCCTTAAAATAACCTAACACTAATCCCATGAAGATCATCCTACCTTGAGTCGTCTTCACTCAGCCGAGCAGCGATGTAACCGAAGAGGAGACCCGGAGCGGCAGAAGTCATCATCCAAGGGGCGCTGAAGAAATCTTCCATCCGATGAAGTGATCCTCCAGTCGGCGCTGAAGAAGTCTTCCATCCGGGCGATGTCATCTTCCAAGAGGCGCTGAAGAAGTCTTCTATCCGGGCGATGTCATCTTCCAAGAGGGGTCTTCAATCTTCAATCTTCATCCCGCCGACGCGGAACATCCTTCTTTACCGATGGACTACCGACGAATGAAGGCTCCTTTAAGGGACGTCATCCAAGATGGCGTCCCTTCAATTCCGATTGGCTGATAGGATTCTATCAGCCAATCGGAATTAAGGTAGGAAAAATCTGATTGCTGATGGAATCAGCCAATCAGATTCAAGTTCAATCCGATTGGCTGATCCAATCAGCCAATCAGATTGAGCTCGCATTGGCTGGCGGTATAGGGGGGCAGGATAGGGGTTACTAGGTATAATGTAGGTGGCGGTGGGCTCCAGGTTTAGGGGTTAATACATTTATTATAGTTGCTGCGGGGTCAGGGAGCGGCAGTTTAGGGGTTAATATGTATAGAGTAGCTTGCGGTGGGCTCCGGGAGCGGCGGTTTAGGGGGTAATAACTTTATTTAGTTGCAGCGGTGTAGGGGGGACAGATTAGTGGTGTTTAGACTCAGGGTACATGTTAGGGTGTTAGGTGTAGACAGCTCCCATAGGAATCAATGGGATATCTGGCAGCAGCAAACTTGTACTTTCGCTATGGTCAGACTCCCATTGATTCCTATGGGATCCGCCGCCTCCAGTGTGGCGGTTTGAAAACCAGGTACGCTGGGCCGTAAAAGTGCCGAGCGTACCTGCTAGTTTTTTGATAACTAGCAAAAGTAGTCAGATTGTGGAACATCTGTAGTGACGTAAGAATCGATCTGTGTCGGACTGAGTCCGGTGGATCGAAGTTTACGTCACAAAATTCTACTTTTGCCGGTCTGTAGCCTTTGATAACTAAGGCGAATCAGCCTCGCCACAAATACGCTGCGGAATTCCAGCGTATTTGAGGTTGATGGCTTGATAACTAGGGGCCATTGAATGCTGTTTTGAACAACTTTGCAATTTAATTATATTATCTTATTTTCTTTATTCTCTTTATACCCTTTGTATATAGATGCCTCTTGTGATTAGCTCACCCATGTGCATTCCTATTTCTTCAAAAAAGGGTATCTAAAGAATGAAGCAAATTAGATAATAGAAGTAAATTGGAATCATAAAAAGAAAATTGTGGGTTTTATGTCCCTTTAAGACATTAAAATGTACATAAATATATGGGCCTCTAATCAGCAACTACAAAGTGGTCACTCAGACCATGAAAGCATGAAACCCCACTTACTTGCAAAACAAGCACAAAGTCATAACATTACCAGAAATACCTGCTGTACTGATCAACATACACAACTCTCTATACATTACATAATTATACCTAGTGCCTAAGGTGAATTTATCAATTGCATGTTGGCAGCATTTCTCTACTGGAACACCTTGCAAAACAGCAAATGGCTTTGAAAGTGTGACAGCTGGTCATCCTTCATAAATACTGGACAGATAATACTATACCTAAAGCTAGTGTACAAAACAATGCAGAGAAATTACTTCATAATATTTCTTATTAATACTATCTTGCCTTGAGGTAAACAAATTGTTATGTGTATTGTTTTTCTCCTTTTTACTCTTAAGTAATGTAAAAGTATATAAAAGTAACTTTAAATTTACTTCTATTATCAAATTTTCTTTGTTCTTGGTAACTTTTGTTGAGCTCAGAAGCGTGCACATGTATAGTAGCAGTTTTGCAAGAATGTTGTGCTCCAGACTAGGACTATTTTTTCAACAAAGAATACCATGGGAATGAATCAAATTTAATAATATAAGTAAACTGGAAACTTTTTTTAAATTGTATGCGCTGTCTGAATCACAAAACTACTTTTTATATTATAATATATTATTTGGATTGCATTATGAGTTTACTGTCCCTTTTAAGATAAATAAGCAGTTTTTTTTCTTTCTGTAGATAACTATTTGGGAGTTCTTCTTATTCCGTTTAATTTCTGTAACATTACTCTGTAGCTTAAAATCCCAAATCCATTTTTATAAAAACTCATCTTTGGCTATGAGAGATCTGCAATACACTGCAGAGCTATGCACTATAGGCCCCTCCGCTCTGGAAGGATTAACCTTTTTGTTATTAGAGATACCACAGACCACAAAATACTTCAAACACTCAGACTTTCATTATTCTTTTGTTACAATGTTTTAACCTTCAGTAAAACGGCAGGTTATATAAAAGGCGGAGGGGGGAAATTCTAAAAATAAACCACAGCAGATCCTTTCAACTTACTACCTACTGTGCAGCAGAGAGGAAAAGCTTACAGTAAAATGAGGACAGTGTCGCTGTCTGTCAAATGATATGGTTACGTGTAAGGGAAATAAATTACTGCAACAGCTTCGAGCAAGAGAGTTGGATATTAAAGGTATCCATCAGTTTTTCAATGTATTCTCCCTCTAGTGCCTAGGCTTGTTTTAACACAATATTCAGTATTTGTTTGCTAAATTGTTGATGGAAACACGTAATTTGGAATCATTGTGAAATATAGGTAGACACCAGGAATGGTTCATCATTACATTCCTCGAAGCTGCAAGTGGGAAGAAGTTAAGTATTTGGCCTCTTGGTGGCTCTGTATAACCTCTCCTTACTTTGAAGAAATAATTATATGTAGTTTATTTTATACCTTATTTATACATTTACACATAGGCAGACATTTGTATTTATAGACATATTATTTTTACTTTTTTTTTTTAAATCCACATTGTAAAGAATACAAATATTCATTTCATTTTAAAGCTTCAAGATTTTTTTTCCTTCATAAAGAAATACCCTGAATCGTGATAATGCTTTCTGACTAGCATAGAGGTATATGAAAGCTCTTCAAGTGCCTGTAGAGTTCACTGCCAGCTGCTGTAGCAGATTTTATACACATCACTTTAATGTTTTAAGGATAGTAGATTTTTTTATTGCTTTTAAGGGATAAACTTAGTATATCTATAGAAAAACAAAATGACCAGAGGTACCGATACACCAATCTACGAGTAGCAGTAAGATTTATTGGCATACAAACATACCCCCTGTTAAAAAAACACAATATACTATTGCCCTGTCTACTGAGGATTTTTTTTAAGACAATAAGGCCAATTTATTAAGGGCCAAATGGCCCCTAATGCTGTTGTTTCCGCACAAGCCTTCAGGCTCGCCGGAAACAGGAGGAGTTAAGAAACAGGCCAATTTATTATGCCCTGTATTCGCCAAAATACATCTGTTTTCGCGCGAGCCTTTAGGCTCGCCGGAAACAGGAGTTAAGAAGCAGGGGTTTTAAGACCGCTGCTCCTTAACTCATATGCCTCCTCTGAGGCTGCAGAAAGCAATCCGCCCGATCGTGTATGATCGGGTTAATTAACATCCTCTGCTAGCTGCGCGAATCTGCAGGGGGCAGTATAGCACAAGCAGTTCACCAGAACTGCTTGTTCAATGTTAAATGCCGACAGCGTTTGATGTCGGCATTTATCAATGTCTGGTGGACATTGATAAATCGGCCCCATACTCTTGAGAAAACCCCAGTGGGAGGGGTAAATGCATATAAAGAGCCTACATGGAACATTGAAAGATAAACAACTTTGTCTGTACAGCTTCAGGAAGTCATTTTTGTACTGTAAAAATACAACAAACATGGCAGGATAACTGACCCATAGTGACTATGTACATCAAGCTACAGTGTATTATGCTTTTCTTTTACATCAAGGACTGAGCATTTTGAGCCACTGAAGCTGGTGGAGGTACATGAAAATAAAACCATTTTACTATTTTTATTTTTTGAGTGTTAATAATTTTGCATGAAAATAAAGCTTTCTTACTGTTATTCTTCCTTTAGGGAGTTTGAGCCTCTGGGTTTTGTTTGTTCTTTACATTGGTATAATAGGATTTTTGTGGTGCTATTTGGGAGATAAATGATATGTTTAGGCCCAAGTACAGTGTCATCATTACTTACAAATAACTGTAAGACTATTACTCTGCCATTCTTAGTGTTAATGTTAAAAATGAATTTGGAAGCTTGAAGATAGCCTGAAATCCAAATGCAGAAAAACAAGAAGATCGGATTAAATGGGATCACTATGCAGTATGGATCGGTAGAGGAGTCCAACAGAAGTAGACAGGTGTCAGAAAACCAGATGTCAGCCCAATAAGCTTGAGGCAAAGAGTATCTCAGAAGATGTTTCCAAAGTGAATAGCCAGAGGTCATATTAAGGAGGTCAGTCCAACCAGCAAAGGGTCAAGAAGCCAGAAGACAACAGGTAAAGAACCCATAAGGAGGATATGAGAATTTGCAGGAAGATTTATAAGATTAGGTGTGGTGCTTACGTAATTTGACTATTCAGAATTAGCAAGCATCAACTGATATTATGCAGGAAGATTTATAAGATTAGGTGTGGTGCTTATGTAACATGACTATATGTATGTGCCAGGTAATGTGTACTGGTTAACTTACCAAGTAGAAGAATAAAAGTCTGAATAAAATAAAAGTCTGTGTATGTGCACTCTTGTAAAACAAAACTGAATGAGTGGTAGCATGCTCCTTACTGTGTGAAGACTGTACTCAACATGATGTCAGAGAGTCGGGATTAGCACAACTGGGCAACAACTGGAGGCACTAAACGAAGTTAGGGTGGCTACTCTATTGCACACTACACTAGCCTGAGTTAGACAGCTTTTCTTCTACTGCAATCTACACAAATTAAGTTTCTTTCCTATGGCAAGGAGAATCCACGAAACATTCAAATTACTAGTGGGATATTCACTCCTCACCAGCAGGAGGAGGCAAAGAGCACCCTAGCAGAGCTGTTAAGTATCACTTACCTTACCCATAACCCCCAGTCATTCTCTTTGCCTTGATCACGAGAGGATGGCGACGATGGTGTCTGAAGATTTTTAATCCTTAGAATGGGTACTTTTCCCTGCAATCAAGGATTGGGGCTATGTTGTGTCCATGTCAATCTCTTTAGTAAAAGTAATGGTTTTATTAGCAATTAGAAGATGTTGAGGTGGTCTTTGCTTAAACGTTTAACTTATTGCTACCCCTATTATAGAAAGCCAGTGTTGGTTACTCTGTTCTTTCTTTTCTATAAGTCCCTGGTAGAAATGTTGAAGCTGCCACACCTCAGAAAACAGCTCCTGCCTGACAGAACAGGATCCACAGGTAAGTGCTTTCCCTTCTAGGTTTGAAGGTCCCGGCACTATATGGGTTAAATCCTTGTGGAAAGTATTTGAATCTGTTTTAGGGGCACTGCTTTTATGTGAAAAGAGACATCATTTTTATAGGGGCTTAGAGATGGAGAGTGTATGAAGTGTTTGACAGGTGTTTGTTTTACGCTTTTTCAGCTCAGCTTATTGGCCTAGCCACTTTTGCTGCTGTTGATTTTCGCGCCGTTTTTGTTTGGCACAATTTTAAACATTTTTTTTTTAATTGCGTTCATGTGACCGCTCCTCAGCCATTACGGTTTTCGGATTCTCTGTTGAAGTTTGCCATGCCGAGTGTGGAGGCGGCAGTTTCCTTTTTGTACAGTGGCAAGTGGATTTGGGCTGTTCCAGTAACAAGGAGTTGTATTTTGCTACCGGGTGTGTCGGGTTTTCTGTGCTAATGGGATAGCAACTTCTGGAGGGGTAAGACCTCAGCAGAGCTGAAGGTTTTAGGTGCTTATTTATGTTTTATTGCTTAATATAAATAAACTTAATTTGGCATTTACATTTTTTTGTTAATTGTTACGAACTGATACCCAATTATGGACACTAATACTGAAGTTGATTTATTTGAAAAATGCTTATTGTGTTTGGAGGATCAGATAATTCCTCCTGTACAGTTGTGTTCTTCATGTCTAAATAAAACTTTAAAGTTTAAAGATAAGATGTCTCTCCCTGAGCCTCCTGTCTCTCAGGATAGTGTTATCCTAGCTACGCCTCAGTTTTCCCCTCAAGTTTCCCAAGCTTCACATGCAGTGCCCTGCAGTTCCTATCAAACTCCTGGGGCTGTTTTTTTGCCTGGGGATTTTGCTGCGCAGATTACTTCTGCTGTCTCTGCAGCTTTATCAGCTTTTCCAAAGGTTTCTGGTAAGTGTAAGAGCAAATCTAAACATATTGATGTTAGTAAAGCTGACTGCGCTAAAGCTGCGTTAGTCAGTTTGTCTCAATTATCTGATGAGGATGATTATTCAGTGGCTGTTCTGAGGGGGAATTGTCTGATTCTGATACTGTAGTGACCAATGCTGCATATTCAGAGGAGATTAATTTCAGATTTAAGTTAGAACACCTTTGAGTTCTTTTGAAGGCGGTTCCTGCTACTTTGGAAGAATCTGACGCATCTAGAAGAGATGAATCCAAAGTAGTCTACTAAGCTTAATAGGGTATATGATATACCCTCATCTGTGGAAGTATTTCCAGTTCCAGACTTTTTGGCAGCTATTATAACTCAGGAATGGGATTCCTTTTTCCCCATCCCCTGTTTTTAAAAAGATGTTTCCTGTTGCTAATGCTATTCGTGATGCGTGGCGCATGGTGCCAAAGGTAGAGGGAGCTATCTCTACTCTGGCTAAGAGAACTACTATTCCTATTGAAGATAGTTTTTTTTTTAAGAATCCCATGGATAAGAAGCTTGAGGCTTTTTAGAAGATGTACATTCATCAGGGAATACAGTTGCTAGTATTGCCTCAGTTGCGGAGGCAGCATCTTATTGGTGCAATGATTTATCTAATCTTATCCTAGAAGAAACTACCATAGAGGAGATCCAAGACAGGATCAAGGCTCTCAAG
Organism: Bombina bombina; assembly: GCF_027579735.1. Taxonomy (NCBI): domain Eukaryota; kingdom Metazoa; phylum Chordata; class Amphibia; order Anura; family Bombinatoridae; genus Bombina; species Bombina bombina. Next base: position 336,351,671 of record NC_069500.1, on the reverse strand, counting down.
CTAGCCAATACCTTTATTTGTGATGCCAACATGGGGTGCTAAGATTTCTGGTTTTACTGTTTTAGCTCGCAGAGCTCTCTGTTTAAAATCTTGGTCTGCAGATGTTACATCCAAGTCCAAGATTTTATCTCTGCCTTATAAGGGTAAAACCTTGTTTGGACCAGGTCTGGCAGGAATTATTTATGACATTACAGATGGAAAGGGTATCTTTCCTACCTCAGGATAAAAAGAATAGACCTAAGGGTCACCAGAATTCTAATTTTTGTTCCATTCATAACTTTAAGGGACAGAAGTCTTCCCCTTCCAACTTCATGGCCTAGATTTAGAGTTCGGCGGTAGCCGTCAAAACCAGCGTTAGAGGCTCCTAACGCTGGTTTTGGCCGCCCGCTGGTATTTGGAGTCAGTGATTAAAGGGTCTAACGCTCACTTTACAGCCGCGACTTTTCCATACCGCAGATCCCCCTACGCCATTTGCGTAGCCTATCTTTTCAATGGGATCTTTCTAACGCTGGTATTTAGAGTCGTTTCTGCAGTGAGCGTTAGAGCTCTAACGACAAGATTCCAGCCGCCTGAAAATAGCAGGAGTTAAGAGCTTTCTGGCTAACGCCGGTTTATAAAGCTCTTAACTACTGTACCCTAAAGTACACTAACACCCATAAACTACCTATGTACCCCTAAACCGAGGTCCCCCCACATCGCCGCCACTCGATTAAAAATTTTAACCCCTAATCTTCCGACCGCCACCTACGTTATACTTATGTACCCCTAATCTGCTGCCCCTAACCCCGCCGACCCCTATATTACATTTATTAACCCCTAATCTGCCCCCCACAACATCGCCGCCAGCTACTTAAAATAATAAACCCCTAATCTTCTGACCGCAAAGCGCCGCCACCTACGTTATCCCTATGTACCCCTAATCTGCTACCCCTAACACCGCCGACCCCTATATTATATTTATTAACCCCTAATCTGCCCCCCTCAACGTCGCCGACACCTGCCTACACTTATTAACCCCTAATCTGCCGAGCGGACCGCACCGCTACTATAATAAAGTTATTAACCCCTAACCCGCCTCACTAACCCTATCATAAATAGTATTAACCCCTAATCTGCCCTCCCTAACATCGCCGACACCTACCTTCAATTATTAACCCCTAATCTTCCGATCGGAGCTCACCGCTATTCTAATAAATGTATTAACCCCTAAAGCTAAGTCTAACCCTAACACTAACACCCCCCTAACTTAAATATAATTTTAATCTAACGAAATAAATGAACTCTTATTAAATAAATTAATCCTATTTAAAGCTAAATACTTACCTGTAAAATAAATCCTAATATAGCTACAATATAAATTATAATTATATTATAGCTATTTTAGGATTAATATTTATTTTACAGGCAACTTGGTATTTATTTTAACTAGGTACAATAGCTATTAAATAGTTAAGAACTATTTAATAGTTACCTAGTTAAAATAATAACAAATTTACCTGTAAAATAAATCCTAACCTAAGATATAATTAAACCTAACACTACCCTATCAATAAAATAATTAAATAAACTACCTACAATTACCTACAATTAACCTAACACTACACTATCAATAAATAAATTAAACACAATTGCTACAAATAAATACAATTAAATAAACTAGCTAAAGTACAAAAAATAAAAAAGAACTAAGTTACAGAAAATAAAAAAATATTTACAAACATAAGAAAAATATTACAACAATTTTAAACTAATTACACCTACTCTAAGCCCCCTAATAAAATAACAAAGCCCCCCAAAATAATAAATTCCCTACCCTATTCTAAATTAAAAAAGTTACAAGCTCTTTTACCTTACCAGCCCTGAACAGGGCCCTTTGCGGGGCATGCCCCAAGAAGTTCAGCTCTTTTGCCTGTAAAAGAAAACATACAATACCCCCCCCCCAACATTACAACCCACCACCCACATACCCCTAATCTAACCCAAACCACCCTTAAATAAACCTAACACTAAGCCCCTGAAGATCTTCCTACCTTGTCTTCACCATACCAGGTTCACCGATCCGTCCTGGCTCCGATATCTTCATCCAACCCAAGCGGGGGCTAGACATCCACTGAAGAAGTCCAGAAGAGGGTCCAAAGTCTTCCTCCTATCCGGCAAGAAGAGGACATCCGGACCGGCAAACATCTTCTCCAAGCGGCATCTTCTATCTTCTTCCATCCGGTGCGGAGCGGGTCCATCTTGAAGCAGGCGACGCGGATCCATCCTCTTCTTCCGATGTCTCCCGACGAATGACGGTTCCTTTAAGGGACGTCATCCAAGATGGCGTCCCTCGAATTCCGATTGGCTGATAGGATTCTATCAGCCAATCGGAATTAAGGTAGGAATTTTCTGATTGGCTGATGGAATCAGCCAATCAGAATCTAGTTCAATCCGATTGGCCGATCCAATCAGCCAATCAGATTGAGCTCGCATTCTATTGGCTGATCGGAACAGCCAATAGAATGCGAGCTCAATCTGATTGGCTGATTGGATCAGCCAATCGGATTGAACTTGATTCTGATTGGCTGATTCCATCAGCCAATCAGAAAATTCCTACCTTAATTCCGATTGGCTGATAGAATCCTATCAGCCAATCGGAATTCGAGGGACGCCATCTTGGATGACGTCCCTTAAAGGAACCGTCATTCGTCGGGAGACATCGGAAGAAGAGGATGGATCCGCGTCGCCTGCTTCAAGATGGACCCGCTCCGCACCGGATGGAAGAAGATAGAAGATGCCGCTTGGAGAAGATGTTTGCCGGTCCGGATGTCCTCTTCTTGCCGGATAGGAGGAAGACTTTGGACCCTCTTCTGGACTTCTTCAGTGGATGTCTAGCCCCCGCTTGGGTTGGATGAAGATATCGGAGCCAGGACGGATCGGTGAACCTGGTATGGTGAAGACAAGGTAGGAAGATCTTCAGGGGCTTAGTGTTAGGTTTATTTAAGGGTGGTTTGGGTTAGATTAGGGGTATGTGGGTGGTGGGTTGTAATGTTGGGGGGGGGGTATTGTATGTTTTCTTTTACAGGCAAAAGAGCTGAACTTCTTGGGGCATGCCCCGCAAAGGGCCCTGTTCAGGGCTGGTAAGGTAAAAGAGCTTGTAACTTTTTTAATTTAGAATAGGGTAGGGAATTATTTATTTTGGGGGGCTTTGTTATTTTATTAGGGGGCTTAGAGTAGGTGTAATTAGTTTAAAATTGTTGTAATATTTTTCTTATGTTTGTAAATATTTTTTTATTTTCTGTAACTTAGTTCTTTTTTATTTTTTGTACTTTAGCTAGTTTATTTAATTGTATTTATTTGTAGCAATTGTGTTTAATTTATTTATTGATAGTGTAGTGTTAGGTTAATTGTAGGTAATTGTAGGTAGTTTATTTAATTATTTTATTGATAGGGTAGTGTTAGGTTTAATTATATCTTAGGTTAGGATTTATTTTACAGGTAATTTTGTATTTATTTTAACTAGGTAACTATTAAATAGGTATTAACTATTTAATAGCTATTGTACCTGGTTAAAATAAATACCAAGTTGCCTGTAAAATAAATATTAATCCTAAAATAGCTAAAATATAATTATAATTTATATTGTAGCTATATTAGGGTTTATTTTACAGGTAAGTATTTAGCTTTAAATAGGATTAATTTATTTAATAAGAGTTAATTTATTTCGTTATATGTAAATTATATTAAAGTTAGGGGGGTGTTAGTGTTAGGGTTAGACTTAGCTTTAGGGGTTAATACATTTATTAGAATAGCGGTGAGCTCCGATCGGAAGATTAGGGGTTAATAATTGAAGGTAGGTGTCGGCGATGTTAGGGAGGGCAGATTAGGGGTTAATACTATTTATGATAGGGTTAGTGAGACGGATTAGGGGTTAATAACTTTATTATAGTAGCGCTCAGGTCCGCTCGGCAGATTAGGGGTTAATAAGTGTAGGCAGGTGTCGGCGACGTTGTGGGGGGCAGATTAGGGGTTAATAAATATAACATAGGGGTCGGCGATGTTAGGGCAGCAGATTAGGGGTACATAGGGATAACGTAGGTTGCGGCGGTTTACGGAGCGGAAGATTAGGGGTTAAAACTGTAATGCAGGGGTCAGCGATAGCGGGGGCGGCAGATTAGGGGTTAATAAGTGTAAGGCTAGGGGTGTTTAGACTCGGGGTACATGTTAGGGTGTTAGGTGCAGACGTAGGAAGTGTTTCCCCATAGGAAACAATGGGGCTGCGTTAGGAGCTGAACGCTGCTTTTTTGCAGGTGTTAGGTTTTTTTTCAGCTCAAACAGCCCCATTGTTTCCTATGGGAGAATCGTGCACAAGCACGTTTTTGAGGCCGGCCGCGTCCGTAAGCAACTCTGGTATCGAGAGTTGCATTTGCGGTAAAAATGCCCTACGCTCCTTTTTTGGAGCCTAACGCAGCATTTGTTTTAACTCTCGATACCAGAGTTAAATTTATGGTGCGGCCAGAAAAAAGCCCGCGGAGCGTTAACAGCCCTTTTACCGCCGAACTCTAAATCTAGGCCCATGTTTCTTGCCTGTCTCTCAAGTCTGCTATTCGTCCATTTGTGGCTCAATGCATGGAGGTGATTGGACTGATGGTTGCCTCCATGGACATCATTCCTTTTTGCTTGGTTCCATCTGAGACCTTTGCAGCTATGCATGCTCAGTCAATGGAATGGGGACCACTCAGATCTCTCGCAGAAGATAAATTTGGATTCCCTAACAAGTGTCTCACTCTCATGGTGGGTTTCACAGGACCATTTGTCTTGGGGCACATGCTTCCTGAGGCCTTCCTGGGTAATTGTGACCATGGATGCCAGCCTGTTAGGCTGGGGAGCAATGTGGAGTTTCTTAAAGACACAGGGTCTGTGGACTCCAGAGGAGTCATCTCTTCCAATAAACATCTTGGAGTTGAGAGCAATTTTCTATGCTTTAACAGCTTGGCTTCAACTAGCTTTGGTCCGATTTATCAGATTTCAGTCGGACAACATCAACTTGGTGGCATACATCAATCACCAGGGAGGAACTCGGAGTTCCTTTGCAATAAAGGAGGTGTCTCTCATTCTCCAGTGGGCGGAGTCTCACGATTGCCATCTGTCTGACATCCACATACCAAGGGTGGACAACTGGGAGGCGTACTAAATTAAAGAAGAATTTGGAAGCTTATGCTGTGGACACTATGTTTATTGTATTTTCTAAGCAGGCAGACTTTTAATCCTGGAGAATGGGCTCTCCACCCAGAGGTTTTCACAATGATAACTCTCAGGTGGGTGGTTCCGGAGTTGGATCTGATGGCGTCTTGTCAAAATGCCAAGCTTCCAAAGTATGGTTCAAGGTCAAGAGATCCTCAAGCCGTTAAAGTGGTTCCTTGGAGTTTCGATCTAGCATACCTGTTTCCACCGTTTGCGTTGCTTCCATGAGTAATTGCTTACTTCAAACAGGAGATAGCTTCTGTTATTCTAATAGCTCCTGCATGTCCTCGTAGGATCTGGTTCGCTGATCTGGTGACTATGACATCTCTTCCGCCATGGAGGTTACCTTTTAGGAAGGATCTTCTACTTCAGGGTCCCTTTCTTCATCCAAATATGGTTTCTCTGAAACTGACTGCTTTGAGATTGAACGTCTAAGTTTGGCTAGACATGGCTTCTCTGAGAAAGTCATAGATACTATGCTTCAGGCTCATAAACCGGTTACTTGCAGAATTTACCATAGGGTATGGTGTAAATACCTTCATTGGTGTGATTCAAAAGGTTTTTCTTGGAACAAAGTAAGAGTTCCTCAAATTTTGGCTTTTCTTCAGGAGGGCATGGAGATGGGTTTGTCAGTCAGTACTTTGAAGGGTCAGATATCTGCTCTGTCTATTCTTATGCATAAACGTCCGGCAGTTCTGCCAGATGTTCAGTCTTTGGTCAGAATCAGGCCTGTGTTTAAATCTGTTTCTCCTCCATGGAGTCTTAGGGGCCTATTTATTATGATGTGAGCGGACATGATCCAATATAGCAGATCATGTCCGATGCACATCGATAAATGCCGACAGAATACACTGTCAGCATTTATCATTGCACCAGCAGTTCTTTTGAACTGCTGGTGCAATGCTGCCCCTGCAGATTCTCTGCCAATCAGTCACTAGCAGGGGGTGTCAATTAACCTGATCGTATTTGCCTCAGAGCAGTAGGACATGTTATGGAGCAGCAGTCTTTAGACTGCTGCTTCATAACTTCTGTTTCCGGGGCTTTATAAATTGACCCCTTAACCTTGTTCTTAGAGTTTTGCAGCAGGCTCCATTTGAACTGATGCATTCTGTTAATATTACATTACTATATTGGAAGCTTTTGTTTATTCTTGCTATTTCTTTTGCTCACAGAGTTTCTGAACCTTCGACTCTGCAGTGTGATTCCCCTTACCTTATTTTTTATGCTGATAAGGTGGTCCTTCGTGCTAAGTGGGGGTTTCTCCCTAAGGTAGTGTCAGATCACAATAATAATCAGGAAACTGTTGTTCCTTACCTTTTTCCCAGAAGGAACGCCTTTTGCATAACTTGGATGTTGTGCGTGCTCTTAAATTTTACCTTCAAGCAACTAAAGATTTTTGTCAGACTTCTGCCCTGTTTGTTGTTTTCTCTGGTAAGCGTAGGGGTCAGAAGGCCACTTCTACCACTCTTTCTCTCTGGTTGACAAGTGTTATCCGTTTAGCTTATGAGTCAGCTGGACAGCAGCCTCCTGAGAGAATTACGGCTCATTCTACTAGAGCTGTTTCACCTTCATGGGCTTTCAAAATGAAGCTTCTGTGGAGCAAATCTGTAAGGCGGCCACTTGGTCCTCTTTACATACTTTTTCCAAATTCTATAAATTTGATACTTTTGCCTCAGCTAAGGCTTCTTTTGGGAGAATGGTTCTTCAAGCAGTTTTGGTCTGCCCTTTCTTGTTCTCCCTACCAATTCATTTTGTGTCCTCTAGCTTGGGTAATGGTTCCCAATAGTAATTAGAATGTTTGTGGACTCTCCATGCCATTGGAAAGAAAACAAAATGTATGCTTACCTGATAAATTTATTTATCTATGACCCCCCCTTATTCAAATTAAGACTGCAGTTTTTTTGTCTAGTCCTCACGCACCTCTATACCCTTGTGTTATGTTCCTTTTTTGTTTCCCTTTGGCTGAATGACTGGGGGTTATGGGCAAGGGAAGGGATACTTAACAGCTCTGCTGGGGTGCTCTTTGCTTCCTAATGCTGGCCAGGAGTGAATATCACACTAGTAATTAGAATGTTTCTTGACTCTCCATGCCCAGAAAGAAAGACATTTATCCGGTAAGCATATATTTTGCTTTTAGTGATTTTACTCACATCTCACACTACACAGGTCAGAACTAGCACAGCTATTCTTGTCCCACATGCTACATAGATATAGGTGTTAGCAAATTCACCCTTCTGCTGCCTGCAATGTAACCCACCACCTTTCAGGTAAATTATACTTACAGCTGAAACCCCAACACAGGCATTTAGCCAAGGACCTTATAGCCCAAACCACAAAATGTCAGTGGCCTAACTCAGCTTGCTGCACAACAGAGCAACCTTTAAGCTCTAACCACTAACAGACCTCCCAAACATCCTGGATCTTGTCAGATTGTCTTGGGTTACCTGCAGTCCCAATTGTACCTCCCCCATCAGGGCAAATGTTCTAGTTTCTAATGAGCAACCTAGCTCTGCCCACAGCATTACTCCACCCATGACTCCACCCAACTCAGTCCATGACCATACACAGCCCAGCCCCTCTTTCCATAACTTGGCCTATCAAACACTTGTAGGCCACTACCTATAAGACACCCAACTTTTCTGTCCCAGAAAAACCCTCCCATAAAATGTTGGGAGTGAACTGAACTGAAGCACTGGATGTATGGGAGATCTTTGTCACACATACACAAAAGCAGGTATCAACCAAAAACATCACTCCTTCCATTAGTTTAGTCAGCACTTCAACCTTACACACACTGGGCCTTAACCAACTGCAACAGAGGTTTGTCCTTCTTTCTCTATCAATAGAGTTTTCTAGAGGAAAATATTTGCCTCAAGCATAGCCTGGCTACTATATTAGACTAGCCAACTTGCACATTAGGCACCCAAGCTTAAAACCAGCAAATGTTGATTTCACTATAATAATGAAATCAATGGAACCCCCATCATTGTCTCTCCTGTGCAAGTTGACAATATATGACTGACCCCATCTGTGCTGGGCTTTTTTCACAAATGACACAAACTAACTCTACCACATATCCCTACATTCTAACAATCTGATTAAAGCCCACATAAGAGAACCAATTGGCTAGCCTTCAAACAATAGTAGAGCATGAATGAAAGTCCAATGGATGAAAAAATGGCCCACTATCTACACACAGTAGGACATTGGGAAAATCCTATAACATACTGTATAACCAGACTTTAGTTCCTCTCTCACACACAGGCCATACTAGATAGCAGAAAACTATGAGTTAAACAATTAGTGAGCAAAATCAACAGACCTTACATATAGGGGAATATGTATCAAGCTCCGTATGGCCCCTGTTTCTGGCGAGTCATCAGACTCGCCAGAAACAGCAGTTATGAAGCAGCGGTCACAGAGACCGCTGCTCCATAACCTGTCCATCTGCTCTGAGCAGGCAGACACACATCGCCGGAAATCAACCCGATCGAGTACGATCGGGTTGATTGACACCCCCCCTGCTTGATTGGCCGCGAGTCTGCAGGGGATGGCATTGCACCAGCAGCTCTTGTGAGCTGCTGGTGCAATGCTGAATACGGTGAGTGTATTGCTCACTGTATTCAGCGAGGTCTGGCGGACCTGTTCTGCAGTGTCGGATCAGGTCCGCCAGCCCTTGATAACTAGAGGCCATTGTCTGTATATATTGGATTTTGTGTGCCCCAGCCACTGAATGCTTTCTGAAGACAAACCCTGTTCTATGGAGTTGGTTACTGCTCAAATGCAGTAGGAATGTAGAACAATCCTATCTGCACATTGCTCTGAATCTCAGAAGTAAGAAGTGATAAAGTGGCAATCCAATCTCATGGATCCTCCTGCTCTGGAGCATGAGAACATTCTTTCACCACTATGCAATGACTAACATCTGCCTGTAAAGTAACATTAATAGATGCATACAAACATGCATACATACATACACACGTCTAATTATGTGTCTATGTGTGTGTGTATGAGCATACATGTATATTTGCATGTATGTGTATATGTGCATATCTAGCCCTGTTTTCAATTTGTAAGTGTTTTAGTAAATACAGTCTCTGCTTTTCTGATCAGGTTTTATCAGTATCTGCGGAATATCTAATTATATAGTGTCATAATGAATTTGTACATATTGTAAAGAATATGCAGGTGTTTTGTGTATACTGATTCTTGTTTTATAAACTTGATATCATTTTTTGCATACATTTATATATTTCAGTATGAATTAAAACCGGACTTAATTCCCTTGTCTTTCAGGAGATTATGAGTTTTTATTTTTGTAAAAAGCAGACTCCTCCTAATTGATCAGCTAACCTGAACCTCTTTGGGAAGAGTCCCATTATGCAGTAATTATCTAAGTAAGTGTGGAAGCTGAAGGTTGTAAGTTTTAATCCAGCTATGGTTGCTTGTTTTAAAAGGAGACTCCTGTTAAGTGGCTGATTTTATCTTTTGTGTCCAGAGCTGAAGGACATTGTTTTGGTTGTCCCTGTTTTTGTCTCAGAGCTGAACTAGATCTGTATGCCAAGAAATAAGGGTCTTTTCTTTATTATTTTAGGCTTAAGAATTCTAGACTGTATTATAGGGATACTTGGTCTCAAATTGGAAGCAGTTTGTATTAGGACCTACAGTATACGTGCACATCCTTATCCAATAGGATTACCGTTCGCTAGTAAACAAGTTTTGCGCTATGGAGGGTGCAAAACACACACAACAAAAGTTGCGTTATTTCACCCTCCATAGCGCTGCCATAACAAGTTTCAGAAAAGCAGCCTTGTGCGTGCAATATGGTGGCTATAAGCTTCATACCGCACAAAAACCAAGGACTGCTTTGACGTGCTCGTGCACGATTTCCCCATAGACATCAATGGGGAGAGAGAGTTATAAAAAAAAACTAAATGGGGAAAAAAAGTTACATTTAAACCTAACACCCTAACATAAACCCCATGTCTAAACACCCCTAATCTGCTGCCCCCAGTATCGCCGACACCGTAATAAAGTTATTAACCCCTAATCTGTGACTCCTGACATCGCCGCCACTAATAAAAGCTATTAACCTCTATTCCACCACTCCCCGAGATTGCCGACACTATAATAAAGCTATTAACCCCTATTCCGCCACTCCCCCACATCGCCGCCACTAAATAAAGTAATAACCCCTAAACCTCTGGCCTCCCACATCACCGCCACTAAATAAATGTCACGCTTCACTCCGCTCAGCTGTGCCGCTTCTGTCTGCTAACACCAGAACGCTCACTGAAGCCGTCCTCCCTGCTGACATGCTCATTGTAGCCCTCCCACTCTGCTGATCTCAGGCTGGGTTCTTTTTCTGGCGTCTCTATCCTCTGGTGCCCGTTTGTTTTATCTTGCTGTGGCTGCTCGTAATTCTTTGCTGGATTTTCTGAATTCCTGTAAACAAACTTTTGCCTGTCTGACAACGACTCTGCCTTATCCCTTTCAAGTCTGCATTCAAGTTTAATTACTTTTCTGCCTGAAATCGTGTTGCCAAACTTTGCTAGCCTGACTGTGCTTCTGGTTAACCCTTACCTGTCTGAAATCACACTGCCAAACTTTGCTAGCCTGACTACGCTATTAGCCCAACAGAAAAACAAAAACACATACGCCTAGATTTAGAGTTTTGTCGGTAACGACCCGCATAGCTAACGCATGCTTTTTTTCCCCCACACCTTTTAAATACCGCTGGTATTTAGAGTTCACAGAATGGCTGCGTTAGACTCCAAAAAGGGAGCGTAGAGCATAATTTACCGCCACTGCAACTCAATACCAGCGGTGCTTACGGACGCGGCCAGCTTCAAAAACGTGCTCGTGCACGATTCCCCCATAGAAAACAAAACAATGGGGCAGTTTGAGCTGAAAAAAAACCTAACACCTGCAAAAAAGCAGCGTTAAGCTCCTAACGCAGCCCCATTGTTTGCTATGGGGAAACACTTCCTAAGTCTGCACCTAACACTCTAACATGTACCCCGAGTCTAAACACCCCTAGCAATACACTTATTAACCCCTAATCTGCCGTCCCCGCTATCGCTGACACCTGCATATTTTTTTTAACCCCTAATCTGCCGCTCCGAATACCGCCGCAACCTACATTATACCTATGTACCCCTAATCTGCTGCCCCTAACACCGCCGACCCCTGTATTATATTTATTAACCCCTAATCTGCCGCCCCCAACGTCTCCTCCACCTACCTACAATAATTAACCCCTAATCTGCCGACCGGAGCTCACCGCTACTAAAATAAATGTATTAACCCCTAAAGCTAAGTCTAACCCTAACACTAACAACCCCCTAACTTAAATATAATTTAAATCTAACGAAATAAATTAACTCTTATTAAATAAATTATTCCTATTTAAAGCTAAATACTTACCTGTGAAATAAACCCTAATATAGCTACAATATAAATTATAATTATATTTTAGCTATTTTAGGATTAATATTTATTTTACAGGCAACTTTGTAATTATTTTAACCAGGTACAATAGCTATTAAATAGTTAATAACTATTTAATAGTTACCTAGTTAAAATAATTACAAAATTACCTCTAAAATAAATCCTAACCTAAGTTACAATTAAACCTAACACTACACTATCATTAAATTAATTAAATAAATTACCTACAATTATCTACAATTAAACCTAACACTACACTATCAATAAATTAATTAAATACAATACCTACAAATAAATACAATGAAATAAACTAAAGTACAAAAAATAAAAAAGAACTAAGTTACAAAAAATAAAAAAATATTTACAAACATTAGAAAAATATTACAACAATTTTATAAACTAATTACACCTACTCTAAGCCCCCTAATAAAATAACAAAGACCCCCAAAATAAAAAAATGCCCTACCCTATTCTAAAATGAAAATAGAAAAGCTCTTTTACCTTACCAGCTCTGAAAAGGGCCCTTTGCGGGGGAAGGCACCAAAGAATTCAGCTCTTTTGCCTGTAAAAAAAAAACATACAATACCCCCACAACATTACAACCCACCACCCACATACCCCTTATCTAACCCAAACCCCCCTTAAATAGTTAGTTTATTTATTGTATTTATTTGTAGGTATTGTATTTAATTAATTTATTGATAGTGTAGTGTTAGGTTTAATTGTAGATAATTTTAGGTATTTAATTTAATTAATTTATTGATAGTGTAGTGTTAGGTTTAATTGTAGATAATTGTAGGTATTTTATTTAATTAATTTATTGATAGTTTAGTGTTAGGTTTAATTGTAACTTAGGTTAGGATTTATTTTACAGGTAATTTTGTAATTATTTTAACTAGGTAGCTATTAAATAGATATTAAATCAGAGATATTGCTGTGGGTGTGAGCTTGGAAGTTGCAGGGAGATTTTCAGAGATATTGCTGTGGGTGTGAGCTTGGAAGTTGCAGGGAGATTTTCAGAGATATTGCTGTGGGTGTGAGCTTGGAAGTTGCAGGGAGATTTTTAGAGATATTGCTGTTAGATTTTTTATTTTTATAGGGCTATTAGATTAGGTGTAATTGTTTTTATTTTTGATCATTTCGTTTGTTATTTTTCGTAATTTAGTTTTTGTTATTCTTCGTAATTCGTAGTATTTCTTATTTTTGTCTTTTAGTCTTAAATTTTTTTAGTAGTGTTACTTTTTATTTTTTTATGTGTCATTTAGTTTATTTAATTGGTAGTTATTTTAATTTTAGTATAATAGTTATGTTAGGTTAATTGTTAGTTTAAACTTAGGTTTTGTTAATTTCACAGGTAAGTTTTTTTATTAATTTTAATGGCGGCGCTTTCGGGGAGCGGACGAATAGGAGTTAATAATTTTATTATAGTGTCAGCGATGTCAGGGGTTAATAGGTAGTTTATGGGTGTTAGTATACTTTGTAACAGTTCAGTTATGAGTTTTGTGAAACATTTTTGTGGTGAAAAACTCATAACTACTGGTCTCAGATAGCGGAATGGATCATGTCGGTATAGGCTGGAACGCAAGCATTTTAGCCTCACCGCACAACTTGTAATACCGGCGCTATGGAAATCACACACAAAAACGTAATTTTTTGACTGTGGGATTGACGTTGCATTACAGGCTAAAATGCTTGTGGTATAGCTATACCGACACGACTCATAATGGCTGTGTTACTGTTTTTATGCTGAAATGGCCATTTTTTCAGTGTTAAAACCGTAACGCAAAACTCGTAATCTAGGTTTATGTTTGCTCTAGTTGGCATTCTTAGACGTTTGTTGTCATTTTTCTGTTTCATTTGGTTGCAGCTACTTTTTTTATAAGGTCATAGGAGTATTGTTGATGTTAATCAGTATTTAGGGAATCTTATTGTCCCTTATCAGGTTTTTATTTTTGTGCATGCTTTTTTATTTATGGTCTTTTAACTATGCCCATATCCAGCTTTGAGGGTGTCTTTTCTAGGAGACATTATTATTATTTATTATCAGGTATTTGTAGAGCACCAATAGATTCTGCAGCGCTGTACAAATTCTATCCTAATGTGTATATTTCTGGTGGATTCATGCAGAATATACGAAGGTGTGTCGGTCCTGGAATCCTGCTTCTTTTCCAACAGTAGGTCACTGTATTTGTGACCCTTTTTTCTGTTTAGGCACAATCAGTGGCTAAAGATTTTCTGCAATTGGTTTAGTAGATTTCTCTTTATTTGTCTGGGGGTTTTTTTGTCGTAGAATATAAGAAGTCTGTAGACCTCTAGAGGCAAGATTACCAGTTTTTGTCTGGAACTTTGTGCGAAACCCTTATCTAAAAAAAAAAACTAACACTAACCCCCGAAGATCCACTCACAGTTTCTGAGCTCCGGACATCCAGGCATCTTCTATCTTCATCCTGGCGGCGCGGAGCGGGTCCATCCTTGAAGACATCCAGCACGAAGCGTCCTATTCATACGGTCACCGCAGTACACTGGATCTTCAATGCAAGGGAGCCTTTTCAAAATGGCGTCCCTTGCATTCCTATTGGCTGATTTGATTTTTTAAATTCAAATCAGCTAATAGGATGAGAGCTACTTAAATCCTATTGGCTGTTCAAATCAGCCAACAGAATGAGAGCTACTGAAATTCTATTGGCTGATTTGAATAGCCAATAGAATTTCATTAGCTCTCATCCTAATGGCTGATTTAAACAGCCAATAGGATTTCAGTAGTTCTCATCCTATTGGCTGATTTGAATTTCAAAAATCAAATCAGCCAATAGAAATGAAAGGGACACCATTTTGAAAAGGCTCCCTTACATTGAAGATTCAGTGAACGGTGGTGACAATTTGAAAAGGACGCTCCGTCCCGGATGTCTTCAAGGATGGACCCGCTCTGCGCCGCTAGGATGAAGATAGAAGACGCCGCCTGGATGAAGATAGAAGATGCCACCTGGATGGATGAAGACCTCGCCGCCTGGATGAAGACTTCTCACCGCCTGGATCGGGGGTTAGTGTTAGTTTTTTTAAAATCTTTTTGGGTGTTTTTTTTAGATTAAAGTTTGGGCTTTATGTAAAAGAGCTGAATGCCCTTTACAGGGCAATGTAAAAGTTTTGTTTTTTTTATTTTGGGGGGTTAATTGGGTGGTGGGTTTTACTGTTGGGGGGCTGATGGTGCAATGCTGAATACGGAGTGCGTATTGCTCTCCGCATTCAGCGATATCTGTCGGACCTGATCCACACTGTCAGATCAGGTCCGACAGACATTTGTTAAATATGCCTCAATATGTAATTCTAAAGAAAGTCAGCATGGGTTTTCAAAAGGTCAAGGTTGTTGAAACCGAAAATTCCAAAAATCATGAGAATATCTGCTTGAAATGTGTTTTCCGAGGGACTGTAAAAGAGTAGTCAAATTATTTTAATACAGAATACATACTGGTACAGTGCAAAGGCCCTTGAGATCCACATCATAACTGGGTTTTCTTTTGGAAGGTCCTCAAATCTGAATAACAAACAATTCTTATAATGAATCTTAAAACTATATATCAATCCAGCATAATAAACACTGGAGCAGTAACAGCCCTAATTGGCAACCATGAGACATGCCTTACAATATTCTTCCATCTATACATTAGTTTAAATTTAAGTATAGACAGACAGGGTTGCAAACTGTCCTGCAAAAAAATAATGGATATTTGAAGGTCTAAGTAGTTAGAGTCATGATCAGATTTTGTGGTCCTGCAGATCATATTAGTAATATGCTCATAGAGAATCACTGGTCAGACCACACATCTAGCGCCTTTGTAAGTTGTTTATCAATATTGGACTTCAGACCCATCTTGTAGCTCATGCCAACCATATGCCCACATTAAACCTCAGATGAGACCCAATTGATTGTGTTCATTTTTAACATATAATTTACAAGACAGTTACTTAGAAGAGACATGCAGAGACCCTAGGTGCAGATAATGAGTACTTCTTCATGAATTGCTTCAAATATTAATTTCTTTTGTATCCAAACGCTCTTCTGTTGTTTTTGAAATGCAGATGTTACTGAGCTACTGAATTCAACTGCAGCATGAAATGTTCCTCAAAAGATTTTTTCATAATAAGGCTTCACTGTATGAGCCAATAACAAAACAAACCTTAGTAGAAGCTTAGTCAAAATCCTTTAAAGTGACCAAAATCACAATCTTTTACAATATACTGCAAGTTTTCCAAAAGTCTTTCAAGCTTATTGAAAGGCACAGTGTGTGCCACTGAATCATATTGTGTCCTGCTGTTAGGCCTCTAATAACTGAATCATTATTTCGGCTTGATTCTCTATTATCAATGTGGAGAACACTGATGCAAGCATAGGCTCTGAATTCAACAGCCTCTCTGTTCTACTACTGCTTGTTAGAAAGTAAAAGAAAATTGCAAATATTAAGAATGCAAAGGATTTGATTTACAGGAAGTACAAGCCCAAACAATGACTCAATTGAATTCTTTGAGAAAGACAATTGTTATTCTCATTTCAGTGAGTAATATAATTTTTATTCTCTTTTCAGTAATATAATTTCTTAAAGCAACACTTTTTCAGTTCTACAAAACTTCTAAGTAGGAGTTTAATTGAAGAAAAAAAATCCCATATACTTCAGTCTTGTATAGAGGTTACTTTGAAGACTTACATGTAACTGAAGAGACGCTTACAATGCCATTACTAAATTTTACTAAATAAAGGAAATTAGAAGTATTACTAACACACAATAAGCTTAAGCCTTAAATTAAATGTATCTCTTTTTATTTGCTGCTGTATGTTAATGCTGTGAATATCTAAATACTTGATCCAATATTGCAGTGTTTCAAAACAAAAGAATCAGGGCATTGAAAAATACACCTCACTAACTTCCCAGTAAACAAAATCACAGTGTATGCCATTTTAAAACTTTAATAGTGACACAGCAACAGTGCAATCATTTTGCATCCATTACCATGACAGGGCAATTAGAGACCATTGAAATATGTGACTGCAAGTGTTTGATGATAGGACTTTGATCCACTATTGATAGAGCCAAAGCCCTACTTGCAATCAATAGTGGCTTTCAAGTGATCAAACTCATGCACTCAATTATTTCTAAGTTAGTTTAAGGGAACAAAGGAAATACTTATTGGTATGAAATTAAATGGACACTGTACACTAGATTTTTCTGTGCAGAAATGTTTTGTAGATGATCCATTTATACAGCCTATCAGTGTTGTTGTAACAATGTATAGTTTTGCTTATTTTCTTAATAACATTGTGCTTATTTTCCGACTCCTAACCAAGCCCCAAAGTGTAAGATGTAGAACCAAGTCTACAGACTCCTGATTGCTCCTGTTTGTGTAATGCATCTTTTAATATGCAGGGTAGGGAGGAGCGGGGATAAAACAGCATAAACATCTGCCTTTTCATTGCTTGTTCCTGGTCAGTAGGCAATCTCAAGTGAAGTATAAGTCCTCCAGATTTCTGTTCTTAGTAAAGGAGGTAATTGGATTATATTACCTGCTCAAAATTGGATCCATTGCTCAAAAACCTTACATCATAGATTGAGTTATGCCACTCGATATATGATGTATGTTTTTGAGCAATAGATACTTCTTTGAGAAGGTAAAATAATCCATTTACCTACTTTACTAAGAACAGACGCAGTACCTATGTCCAATTTTCTGCCTCGTGCTGCGGTCTTAGCTGTCGAAGACGCAGAAGGCATCTGCCTTCATATGGTAATGAAGAACTGATTGTTCTTTCTTTGCCATATGAAAGCAGACAACCTGGGTCAGATAGAGGCACCCTGTCTCTAAGTCTGCATCAGCTTGGTGTCATAGGAGGAAAGGAGGGTGGGCAGCCCATCGCTGGAGAGGGAGGGGGAGGAAGGTAAGTAGTTGTATGTTGCACAAAAATTGAGCTGCTGGGCCAATGCTGAATATGGCGAGCATATTGCTCGCGTATTCAGCCATGTCTGTCGGACCTGATCCGCACTGTCGGATCAGGTCCGACAGACATTAATAACTAGAGGCCATAGTCTTTTTTCAAATTGACTGCTTTTTCATTAAATTTTCACGGGAAAAATTAGGCTTGTGAGGTCGCAAAGGTGCGAGGTACGCCTTGTGACGCAAATTCATCATTTTTGGCGTCTTAGTTGACACCACCGAGTTTCCTTGCACAAGGTTGCTTCTTCAATGACACAAGTGTGTTATTTCCGGCTGTTGTTAGCGCCATACTTGGCGCCAAATATTTTCATTATTTAAAACCCCATTCCTATATGTCTCTTGTCTTTTTCTATGTCAGAGGGCTATGCTGTTTGCATTTTTTCCCATTCCTGAAACTGCCACATAAGGAAATTGATAATTTTGCTTTATATGTTTTTTCTCTTACATTTCCAAGATGTCTCAATCTGATTCTGTCTCAGAAACCACCACTGTTGGAACCCTGCTGCCCGATAACAGTTCTACCAAAGCTAAGTGTATCTGTTGTAAATTTTTGGAGATTATATCTCCAGCTGTGGTATGTAATAGTTTTCATGATAAGCTTTTACATGCAGAGAATGTATCCATCAGTAATAGTACAATGCCTGTTGTTCCTTCAACATCTAATGTACATGATATCCCTGTGAATATACAAGATTTTATTGCTAATGCGATTCAGAAGGCTTTGTCTGCTATCCCGCCTTCTAATAAACTTAAAAGGTCTTTTAAAACTTCTCATAAAGTTGATGACATTTCAAATGACCGACAACATACTGAATAATCCTCCTTCAGAAGATCCTTCCTCAGATATTGACACTGACAAATCTACTTATTTATTTAAAATGGAGTATATTCATTCCTTGTTAAAAGAGGTGTTAATTACATTGGATATTGAGAAAACTAGTCCTCTGGATACTAAAACTAGTAAACATTTAAATTCTGTTTATAAACCTACTGTGGTTACTCCAGAGGTTTTTCCAGTTCCTGATGCTATTTATGATATGATTTCTAAGGAATGGAATAGGCCTGGTACTTCTTTTATCCCTTCTTCAAGGTTTAAAAAATTGGAACCTTTGCCAGCAGTTAGATTGGAGTTTTGGGAAAAGATCCCCAAAGATGATGGGGCTATTTCTACTCTTGCCAAACGTACTACTATTCCAATGGAAGATAGTACTTCCTTTAAGGACCCTTTAGATAGGAAACTTGAATCTTATCTAAGGAAAGCTTATTTATATTCTGGCTATCTTCTCAGGCCTGCCAATTCTATGGCTGATGTTGCAGCTGCATCAACATTTTGGTTGGAAAGTTTAGTGCAACAGGAAATGGATCCTGATTTGTCTAGCATTGTTCACTTGCTTCAACATGCTATTCATTTTATCTGTAATGCCATTTTTTATATCATCAAAATTGATGTTAAATCTACTGTAGGTCTTTAGCTATTTTAGCTAGAAGAGCTTTGTGGCTCAAATATTGGAATGCTGACATGGTATCTAAGTCTAGATTACTATCTCTTTCCAAGGTAATAATTTATTTGGTTCTCAGTTGGATTCGATTATTTCAACTGTCACTGGGAAAAAGGGAGTTTTTTTGCCTCAGGATAAAAGACCTAAGGGTAAATCTAAAGCTTCTAACTGTTTTCATTCCTTTCAACAAAATAAGGAGCAGAAACCTAATCCTTCCCCCAAAGAATCTGGTTCCAATTGGAAACCTTCTTCAAGTTGGAGTAAATCCAAACCATTTAAGAAACCAAAGCCATCCCCCAAGTCTGCATGAAGATGTGGCCCTCATTCCAGCTCCGCTGGTAGGGGGCAGATTAAGACTCTTCCAAAACATTTGGCCAGATTCTGTCCAAAATCAATGGATTCAGAGTATTGTCTCTCAAGGGTACCGAATAGGATTCAGAGTAAGACCTCCTGTGAGAAGATTTTTTCTCTCACGCATCCCAGCAAATTCAGTAAAGGCTCAGGCTTTTCTGAGGTGTGTTTCATACCTGGAGCTTTCAGGACTAATCATACCAGTTTCGTTTCAGGAACAGGGTCTGGGGTTTTATTCAAATATAATCATTGTCCCAAAGAAAGAAAATTAATTCAGGCCAGTTCTGGATCTGAAAATTTTGAATCGTTTAGTAAGAGTGCCAACTTTCAAAATGATGACTATAAGGACTATTCTGCCTTTTGTTCAGCAAGGGCATTATATGTCCATGATAGACTTACAGGATGCATATCTTCATATTCTGATTCATCCAGACCACTATCAGCTTCTGAGATTCTCTTATCTAGACAAGCATTACCAATTTGTCGCTCTTCCATTTGGCCTAGCGACAAAGGTTTTCAAAGGTTCTCTGTGCCCTACTGTAATGGAGTTTCTTGTGCTGGATCTCAACTGCCGGAGTACTAGTAGTATGAATGTTCCACTCTAAAATACAGACTATTATTTCAGCATAGGCTGTGATGATTCAGAGTGAGTTTTCTCTATGATGAATTGAAGTATAAATATATATGTGAAATATGACTACTGTTGCTATGTAGCAATATTCTGTTCAGTAACAGAGAAGCAAGTTCAATAACTTTAAGTTAAGTATCAAAATTAGGCAATGAGAGGATTACAATAGAGTTACTTAGTTGCCAACAGACAGCGTGTGAATGAGGTCTAGCCGCTGCAATAGCTGACAGCTGTAGTATCCACCCGAGGTGTAGTGAGACAGAGCGCAGAACCTTGCAGCTGTTGACAGGGGCATGACTGAATCACAGGAGTTTCCCCAGCGGGTGACGTCAGAGCTGGTCCGTAGCGTTACAGTGAAGTCGGCTATTTACACTTATGGAAATGAAGCAAAGGTAGCGAACTGCTTAGTGATGCGGTTAGATAGACCTGTTACCGTTTTAGAAGGCAAATTTTGATTTAATTTACTTGCGGTTACTCCTTGCGTTGTTCCGGTGTATCCTGGGTTGTATGTGTCTGTGGAAACAGATCCAATCTCCAGGGTAAGAGCTTGAGCTGACTGTAGTGGAACAAGTAATGCAAACTTAGGGGAAACAACTCAGTCAGGCAGGATAAGTTGTTAAATGGACCAGCTGCAGCTGGTATTTGTAAATCCAATAACTTTGGGTATCGTATATTTTCAGATTCCTGATTCAATACACAGGTTCAGCAAACAATGCATAGAGCTTAGCTGACATTAACTTAATAACTAAGCACTTGTTTGGGGCGGAGACATGACTTAAATACAGGTGGGAAGGTAAGCTGCAGTAATAATGAAAACCAGGAGTGGATTCCTTACACCTACTCTCTGTAATCAGATAACGGGGTATTGCGGTGTTTCCTTATTTGGACGACATCTTGGTACTAGCTAAGTCTTTACATTCTGTAGAATCTAACACAAATAAACTAGTGTTGTTTCTTCAAAGACATGGTTGGAGGATCAATTTACCAAAAAGTTCTTTGATTCCTCAGACAAGGGTCACCTTTTTAGGTTTCCAGATAGATTCAGTGTCCATGACTCTGTCTCTAACAGACAAGAGACAATTAAAATTGGTTTCAGCTTGTCGGAACCTTCAGTCTAAATCATTCCCTTCAGTAGCTATGTGCATGGAAGTTTTAGCTCTCATGACTGCAGCATAGGACCCAATACCCTTTGCTTGTTTTCATATGAGACTTCTCCAGCTTTGTTTGCTGAATCAATGGTGCAGGGATTATACAAAGATATCACAATTAATATCCTTAAATCCCAATGTTCGACTCTCTGACTTGGTGGTTAGATCACCATTGTATAGTTCAAGGGGCCTCTTTTGTTCGTCCAACCTGGACTGTGATCGCAACAGATGCAAGTCTTTCAGGTTGGGGAGCTGTCTGGGGATCTCTGACAGCACAAGGGGTTTGGAAATCTCAAAAAGCGAGGTTACCAGTCAATATTTTAGAACTCCGTGCTATTTTCAGGGCTCTTCAGGTTTGGCCTCTGTTGAAGAGAGAACTGTTCATTTGTTTTAAGACAATATCACAACTGTGGCATATGTCAATCATCAGGGTGGGACTCACAGTCCCCAAGCTATGAAAGAAGTAACTTGGATACTTGCTTGGGCGGAATCCAGCTCCTGTCTAATTTCTGCGGCTCATATCCCAAGTGTAGACAATTGAGAATCGGATTATCTCAGCCATCAGACTTCACATCCAGAGGAGAGGTCGCTCCATCCAGATGTGTTTGCCTCTCAGATTGTTCAGATGTGGGGTCTTCCAGAAAAATATCTGATGGCTTCCCATCTAAACAAGAAACTTCCCAGGTACCTGTCCAGGTCCAGGGATCCTCAGGTGGAGGCGGTAGATGTGTTAGCAGTTCCATGATGTTACCAACCTGCTTATATTTTCCTGCCTCTAGTTCTTCTTCCAAGAGTGATCTCCAAGATCATCATGGAACAATCGTTTGTGTTGCTGGTAGCTCCAGCATGGCCTTACAGGTTTTGGTATGCAGATCTTGTTCGGATGTCCAGTTTCCAACCTTGGCCACTTCCTTTAAGACCAGACCTTCTGTTTCAAGGTCTGTTTTTCCATCAGGATCTCAAATCATTAAATTTGAAGGTATGGAAATTGAATGCCTAGTGCTTAGTCATAGAGGTTTCTCTGACTCATTGATTAATACTATGTTACAGGCAGGTAAATCTGTTTCTAGGAAGATTTATTATCGAGTTTGGAAGACTTATATTTCATGGTGTTCTTCTCATAAATTTTCCTGGCATTCTTTTAGAATTCCTAGAATTTTACAGTTTCTTCAGGATGGTTTGGATAAAGGTTTGTCTGCAAGTTCCTTGAAGGGACAAATCTCTGCTCTTTCTCTTTTATTTCACAGAAAGATTGCTAAGCTTCCTGATATTCACTGTTTTGTACAGGCTTTGGTCCGTATCAAGCCTGTCATTAAATCAATTTCTCCTCCTTGGAGTCTTAATTTGGTTTTGAAGGCTTTACAGGCTCCCCGTTTGAGCCTATGCATTCTTTGGACATTAAACTACTTTCTTGAAAAGTGTTGTTCCTTTTGGCCATCTCTTCTGCAAGAAGAGTTTCCGAATGATCTGCTCTTTCTTGTGAATCTCCTTTTCTGATTTTCCATCAGGATTAGGCAGTTTTGCGGACTTCATTTAAATTTCTACCTAAGGTTGTGAATTCTAACAACATTAATAGAGAAATTGTTGTTCCTTCTTTGTGTCCTAATCCTAAGAATTCTTTGGAGAGATCCTTACATTCTTTGGATGTTGTAAGAGCTTTAAAATATTATGTTGAAGCTACTAAAGATATCAGGAATACTTCTAGTCTATTTGTTATCTTTTCTGGTTCTAGGAAAGGTCAGAAGGCTTCTGCCATTTCCTTGGCATCTTGGTTAAAGTTTTTGATTTATCAGGCTTATTTGGAGTTGGGTCAGGCCCCGCTTTAGAGAATTAAAGCTCATTCTACTAGATCAGTCTCCACTTCGTGGGCTTTTAGGAATGAAGCTTCAGTTTTGCAAAGCAGCAATTTGGTCTTCTTTGCATACATTTACTAAATTCTACCGTTTTGATGTATTTGCTTCTTCGGAAGCAGTTTTTGGTAAAAAGTTATCCGGCAGCTGTTTCAGTTTGATTCCTCTGCTAATGTTTACATTTTTTCTTTTCATTTATGAGGATAAACTTATATTTTGGGTTGTGGATTTTTTCAGCGGAATATGGCTGTTATTATTTCTATCCCTCCCTCTCTAGTGACTCTTCTGTGGAGTTCCACATCTTGGATATTACTATCCCATACGTCACTAGCTCATGGACTCTTGCCAATTACATGAAAGAAAACATAATTTATGTAAGAATTTAACTGATAAATCAATTTCTTTCATATTGGCAAGAGTCCATGAGACCCTCCCTTTTTATGGTGGTTACGATTTTTTGTATAAAGCACAATTACTTTCAAATTCCTTTTTTGATGCTTTTTACTCCTTTCTTTATCACCCCACTACTTGGCTATTCATTAAACTGAATTGTGGGTGTGGTAAGGGGTGTATTTATAGGCATTTTGAGGTTTGGGAAACTTTATGTATATCCCATACGTCACTAGCTCATGGACTCTTGCCAATATGAAAGAAATTAATTTATCAGGTAAGTTCTTACATAGATTATGTTTTTTTGTTGTTGGTTTTAATACTGATATTACCGTCTGGCTAGAAAACACCAGACTACTAAGTGGCTTTTTTATAAGTCACAGAAAAAATCAGAGAATTGAAAAAACATGTTTATTTCATGTCCTCCTATAGACACTGTAGCTTACTAGCTCTAGCTAATTTCATCAGATAAAAATTTTAGAAGCTAATAATTAAGTAAGCAAAATATTTTATAATGTTGTATCTTCATAGAGTCTCTGAAGCTAAAGCGCAATCGTGATTTATGCTAGAATGATTACCGCTACTTCAGAGCTCTGGTTAACTGTTACGGAAGTCAAAAAGTATCACAAAACACATAAAAAATACATTCAAATGTACAGTTACACTCATAATAACATTATTTAATAAAAATTGTTAAAAAAAATTGCAATAAAAAGTTATAAGGGCTTAAAGATATAAAATGTTAGGTAAAAAGTGAATTTACATAGGGATCAATAGAAACACATGTATAAATATATTTATGTATATAAATAGATATCCATGTATTTCTATATATATGTATTTATATGTGTGTATACAGTAGGTATTTACAGACATATGTATACACATATAAATACAAATATACATATGTATAGAAATACATACATATATCTCATTACAATCCTGCGCTGGTGTTTGAGTGAGCTGGCAGCTATATTTTTTTTGTGTTCAAAACGAGGGTCCATTAAAGTCTATGGGGGAATACACTCCTGCATTCGCAACTTTGCAAAGTCTTTTTTCTGCGTGAGGATGCGACCACGAGAGCGAAAAAGTTTTACTTGCGACCTGTAATATGTGCGCAACTGGGCGCAATGGTAAAAAAAGTTGAGCTCAGTTAAAGCAAATTTGCACTCCACTCATAAACTAGCGCATAATGAGTAAACACAGATAAAAAAATCACATCTCTGTCAAATTATGATACGAGACTGAACATTTTTTTACTAATCATATACAGGTTGTATGTGCTCTAAAAAGTCAGTTTATTATTCTCTTGTAAGGCTAATAATTAAATTTTTGGGCATTATTTATATATTTAATGTATGGATTTTACCTTTATATGTTGCAATTAGAAAGTAACTGGTCCTTAATATTTTATATATAAGAAAATAACACATTTATGTGAACTGTTCCTTTAACTACAGCTGTGTATTTTGTCTTAAAAATAGAAAGACTCACAGTAGCCTTCAGCTCTCTTTGAGTGATTTTTACTTGAATGCTGGCACCAGCTGTCATCCTTGCTGTATACTTATAGAGTATTGTGGTGAAAAATGCTTCTTAGAGAAGTGGACAATATAGAGAACTTATTGTGTAAATAATACTATTCAGCGTGCACTGATCAATTGTATATAATATTCATATTTCTAAAACAGGTGTGAGTGCAGAGAAAAATGTTATCCCATTGATAACTATTGAAGTGTGAAATGCAATTAACCTAATTGTATGTGTATTCAGAGCTCTCTGCATTACAACATACACATACAGGTTTCACTGCTATAATTGCTTTCCATAATGCAGATTGCAGCAGGTACCAGAGTTTACCCATCTGCAAAACGCGCAATCAGAGGTGATCTCTTCTGTGCTGCTAATGTGACAGATGGGTCCAGTAGCTAAACATATGGTTAATTCCACTGAGAGCTAATAGGGAAACAAAAGGAGTTTTACAAATGTATTATTCTGAATAATCAGGATGGTTTCTTTCCCAAGTATACTAAGTTGTTTTAAAATAAAAAAGGGCATCTTCTGTGGGAAGGCAATTTGCCCAACAGAACAAAGTTCATTTCAGTATAGTGCTTGGAAGATGACGGTTGATCCATAAAATCAAGTGGAAAAGTACACTAGTAGAATTGAAATAAAAACTTACTTAAACTTTAGCATTGATGTAGAAAAATGTGTTTACATCGGAAAAGTTATAAATCAAAATCGATGTTTTAGCCAATTTGGATATTTAAAGGATTTGAAACTGGGAAAAAAAAGATTGCTGCAATCAAAATAATGTTCCAATAAATATTTTTTACTATTTACTTACGTTTAGCGTTTAGTTTTTGTTGCTATTTTCCTGCAATAAATTTGTTTGCATTTCCTCACCCACCATGAGACTTATTATATCAGTCCTATCACGGTGGTCTATCCGGGTAGGAGTATGGCGGCGCAATCACGCTAATGTGCGTTCACAGTCAATGCTGCTGATGCCTTTAAAGCTACAGTGCCTTCTGAGGGTCATAAGAGTTCTATCTCAATCCAATAGAATACAAAATAGAAAGTGCAAAGTTTAAATGTAATAAAATGTAATCTGAAGTGTAAATTGATATAAAATAAAAAGCACAACATGTAAATGCAGCAGAACTCTCATGTTATGCAGTACTTTATTGCTCTGGGCTTGTCTCTCCTTCACATACAGAAATGCAGGGAACGCCCTTGGAGAAGTAAAGCAAAATCTGCCTTTTGAATATTTCATTAGGGATCTCACATTGCTGGAGGATCATTTTAGAATATCTCACCTGAACAGAGAGGTTTTGTATATTAGGGTTGCACCTTCCTCTGTTTCCTAAACATCCCTTTACCTTTGATCCTGTCCCTCCATGCAGCCTCTACATTTTCATCAAGAAGGCACACATATGAATGATAGTTTTCCTGCATGTTGGTATGCTGGTTTTGCAGTTTACTGAACAATTCAGAGTGTTTTTTAATAATTAATTGTCAACATATGTTTTAAATTAATTTTAACATTTTCAACACTTTATTGCAACAATTTGAAAATTACATTCATATGCCTAGATTTAGAGTTTTGTCGGTAAAGACCCGCGTAGCTAACGCTTTTTTTCCCAGCGCACCCTTCAAACAACGCTGGTATTTAGAGTTGTCTGAGTGGCTGCATTATGCTCAGAAAAGGGAGCGTTGAGCCTAATTTAGCTCCACTTCAACCCTCAATACCAGCGTTGCTTACGGTAGCGGTAAGCTGGCAAAACGTGCTCGTGCACGATATCCCCATAGGAAACAATGGGGCAGTTTGGGCTGAATAAAACCTAACACCTGCAAAAAAGCAGCGTTCAGCTCCTAACGCAGCCCCATTGTTTTCTATGGGGAAACACTCTCTAAATCTGCACCTAACACCCTAACATGAACCCCGAGTCTAAACACCCCTAACTTTAGACTTATTAACCCCTAATATGCCGCCCCCGCTATCGCTGACATCTGCATGATATTATTAACCCCTAATCTGCCGACCGGACACCGCCGCCACCTACATTATCCCTATGAACCCCTAGTCTGCTGCCCCTAACATCGCCGACACCTATATTATATTTATTACCCCCTAATCTGCCCACCCCAACCTAACTACAAGAATTAACCCCTAATCTGCCGATCAGACCTCGCCGCCACTATAATAAATGTATTAACCCCTAAACCGCCGCACTCCCGCCTCGCAAACACTATAATAAATAGTATTAACCCCTAATCTGCCCTCCCTAACATCGCCGCCACCTACCTACAATTATTAACCCATAATCTCCCACCCGCACCGTCGCCGCTACTATAATACAATTATTAACCCCTAAACCTAACTCTAACCCTAACCCTAACACCCCCTAACATAAATATAATTTAAATTAAACAAAATAATATTCCTATTATTAAATAAATTATTCCTATTTAAAACTAAATACTTACCTATAAAATAAACCCTAATATAGCTACAATATAACTAATAATTAGATTGTAGCTATTTTAGGATTTATATTTATTTTACAGGCAACTTTGTATTTATTTTAACTAGGTACAATAGCTATTAAATAGTTATTAACTATTTAATAGCTACCTAGTTAAAATAATTACAAAATTACATGTAAAATAAATCCTAACCTAAGTTACAATTAAACCTAACACTACACCATCATTAAATTAATTAAATAAATTACCTACAATTAGCGAAACTAAAATACAATAAAATAAACTAATCTATAATACAAAAAAAACAAACACTAAATTACAAAAATAAAAAAGAATTACAAGAAGTTTAAACTAATTACACCTAATCTAAGCCCCCTAATAAAATAAAAAATCCTCCAAAATAAAAAAATGCCCTACCCTATTCTAAACTACAAATGTAATCAGCTATTTTACCAGCCCTTAAAAGGGCTTTTTGCGGGGCATTGCCCCAAAGTAATCAGCTCTTTTAACCTGAAAATAAAAATACAATACCCCCCAACATTACAACCCACCACCCACATACCCCTACTTTAACCCACCCAAACCCCCCTTAAAAAAAAACTATCGCTAACCCCCTGAAGATCATCCTACCTTGAGTCGTCTTCACCCAGCCGAGCCGAATTCTTCGTCCAAGGTGCGCAGAGGAGGTCCTTGATCCGGTCTTCATCCAAGCAGGGCAAGAAGAGGTCCTCCATCCGGAAGAAGTGTTCATCCAGGCGGCGTCTTCAATCTTCATCCATCTGGAGCGGAGCGGAGCCATCTTCAAAGGAGCAGACGCGGAGCCATCCTCTTCAACCAACGACTTCCCGACGAATGAAGGTTCCTTTAAGGGACGTCATCCAAGATGGCGTCCCTTCAATTCTGATGGGCTGATAGAATTCTATCAGCCAATCAGAATTAAGGTAGAAAAAATCTGATTGGCTGATGCAATCAGCCAATCAGATTGAAGTTCAATCCGATTGGCTGATCCAATCAGCCAATCGTATTGAGCTCGCATTCTATTGGCTGTTCCGATCAGCCAATAGAATGCAAGCTCAATACGATTGGCTGATCCACTTAAATCTGATTGACTGATTGCATCAGCCAATCAGATTTTTTCTACCTTAATTCCAATTGGCTGATCCTATCAGCCAATCGGAACTGAAGGGACGCCATCTTGGATGACGTCCCTTAAAGGAACCTTCATTCGTCGGTAAGTCGCCGGTTGAAGAGGATGGCTCCGCTTCGGCTCCTTTGAAGATGGCTCCGCTCCGCATGGATGAAGATTGAAGATGCCGCCTGGATGAACATTTCCTCCGGGTGGAGGACCTCTTCTTGCCCCTCTTGGATGAAGACTTCTACCGGATCAAGGACCTCCTCTGCGCACCTTGGATGAAGAATTCGGCTCGACTGGGTGAAGACGACTCAAGGTAGGATGATCTTCAGGGGGTTAGTGATAGGTTTTTTAAGGGGGGTTTGGGTGGGTTAGAGTAGGGGTATGTGGGTGGTGGGTTGTAATGTTGGGGGGGTATTGTATTTTTATTTTCAGGTAAAAGAGCTGATTACTTTGGGGCAATGCCCCCCAAAAAGCCTTTTTTAAGGGCTGGTAAAAGAGCTGATTACTTTTGTAGTTTAGAATAGGGTAGGGCATTTTTTTATTTTGGGGGGATTTTTTATTTTATTAGAGGGCTTAGATTAGGTGTAATTAGTTTAAACTTCTTGTAATTCTTTTTTATTTTTGTAATTTAGTGTTTGTTTTTTTTGTATTATAGATTAGTTTATTTTATTGTATTTTAGTTTCGCTAATTGTAGTTAATTTATTTAATTAGTTTAATGATAGTGTAGTGTTAGGTGTATTTGTAACTTAGGTTAGGATTTATTTTACAGGTAATTTTGTAAGTATTTTAACTAGGTAGCTATTAAATAGTTATTAACTATTTAATAGCTACTGTACCTAGTTAAAATAAATACAAAGTTGCCTGTAAAATAAATATAAATCCTAAAATAGCTACAATGTAACTAATAGTTATATTGTAGCTATATTAGGGTTTATTTTCTAGTTAAGAACTATTTAATAGCTAAAATAGTTAAAATAATTACAAAATTACCTGTAAAATAAATCCTAACCTAAGTTACAATTAAACCTAACACTACACTATCAATAAATAAATTAAATAAAATACCTACAATTACCTACAATTAAACCTAACACTACACTATCAATACATTAATTAAATACAATACCTACAAATAACTACAATTAAATAAACTAACTAAAGTACAAAAAATAAAAAAGAACTAAGTTACAAAAAATAAAAAAATATTTACAAACATTAGAAAAATATTACAACAATTTTAAACTAATTACACCTACTCTAAGCCCCCTAATGAAATTAAAAAGCCCCCCAAAATAAAAAAATGCCCTACCCTATTCTAAATTACAAACGTTCAAAGCTCTTTTACCTTACCAGCCCTGAACAGGGCCCTTTGCGGGGCATGCCCCAAGAAATTCAGCTCTTTTACCTGTAAAAAAACACATACAATACCCCCCCCCAACATTACAACCCACCACCCACATACCCCTAATCTAACCCAAACCCCCCTTAAATAAACCAAACACTAAGCCCCTGAAGATCTTCCTACCTTATCTTCACCTCACCGGGTATCACCGATCGGTCCTGGCTCCAAAATCTTCATCCAACCCAAGCGGGGGCTGGCGATCCATAATCCTGTGGCTGAAGAGGTCCAGAAGAGGCTCCAAAGTCTTCATCCTATCCGGGAAGAAGAGGCGATCCAGACCTGCAACCATCTTGATCCAAGCGGCATCTTCTATCTTCATCCGATGAGGAACGGCTCCATCGTGAAGACCTCCAGCGCGGATCAATCTTCTTCCGACGATGTCCAACTGAAGAATGATGGTTCCTTTAAGGGACGTCATCCAAGATGGCGTCCCTCGAATTCCGATTGGCTGATAGGATTCTATCAGCCAATCGGAATTAAGGTAGGAAAATTCTGATTGGCTGATGGAATCAGCCAATCAGAATCAAGTTCAATCCGATTGGCTGATCCGATCAGCCAATCAGATTGAGCTTGCATTCTATTGGCTGATCGGAACAGCCAATAGAATGCGAGCTCAATCTGATTGGCTGATTGGATCAGCCAATCGGATTGAACTTGATTCTGATTGGCTGATTCCATCAGCCAATCAGAATATTCCTACCTTAATTCCGATTGGCTGATAGAATCCTATCAGCCAATCGGAATTCGAGGGACGCCATCTTGGATGATGTCCCTTAAAGGAACCATCATTCTTCAGTTGGACGTAGTCGGAAGAAGATTGATCCGCGCTGGAGGTCTTCACGATGGAGCCGTTCCTCATCGGATGAAGATAGAAGATGCCGCTTGGATCAAGATGGTTGCCGGTCTGGATCGCCTCTTCTTCCCGAATAGGATGAAGACTTTGGAGCCTCTTCTGGACCTCTTCTGCCGCAGGATTATGGATCGCCAGCCCCCACTTGGGTTGGATGAAGATTTTGGAGCCAGGACCGATCGGATCCGATCTGATCAGCCAATCAGATTGAGCTCGCATTCTATTGGCTGTTATGATCAGCCAATAGAGTTTGAGCTCAATCTGATTGGCTGATTGGATCAGCCAATCGGATTGAACTTGATTCTGATTGGCTGATTCCATCAGCCAATCAGAATTTTCCTACCTTAATTCCGATTGGCTGATAGAATCCTATCAGCCAATCGGAATTAGAGGGACGCCATCTTGGATGACGTCCCTTAAAGGAACCGTCATTCTTCAGTTGGACGTAGTCAGAAGAAGATTGATCCGCGCTGGAGGTCTTCACGATGGAGCCGTTCCTCATCGGATGAAGATAGAAGATGCCGCTTGGATCAAGATGGTTGCCGGTCTGGATCGCCTCTTCTTCCCGAATAGGATGAAGACTTTGGAGCCTCTTCTGGACCTCTTCTGCCGCAGGATTATGGATCGCCAGCCCCCACTTGGGTTGGATGAAGATTTTTGAGCCAGGACCGATCGGTGATACCCGGTGAGGTGAAGATAAGGTAGGAAGATCTTCAGGGGCTTAGTGTTAGCTTTATTTAAGGGGGGTTTGGGTTAGATTAGGGGTATGTGGGTGGTGGGTTGTAATGTTGGGGGGGGGTATTGTATGTGTTTTTTTACAGGCAAAAGAGCTGAATTTCTTGGGGCATGCCCCGCAAAGGGCCCTGTTCAGGGCTGGTAAGGTATTGATAGTGTAGTGTTAGGTTTAGTTGTAGGTAATTGTAGGTATTTTATTTAATTTATTTATTGATAGTGTAGTGTTAGGTTTAATTGTAACTTAGGTTAGGATTTATTTTACAGGTAATTTTGTAATTATTTTAACTATTTTTGCTATTAAATAGTTCTTAACTATTTAATAGCTATTGTCCCTGGTTAAAATAAATACAAAGTTACCTGTAAAATAAATATAAATCCTTAAATAGCTATAATATAATTATAGTTTATATTGTAGCTATATTAGGGTTTATTTTACAGGTAAGTATTTAGCTTTAAATAGGAAAAATGTATTTAATAAGAGTTAATTTATTTCGTTAGATTTAAATTATATTTAATTTAGGGGGGTGTTAGTGTTAGGGTTAGACTTAGCTTTAGGGGTTAATACATTTATTAGAATAGCGGTGAGCTCCAGTCGGCAGATTAGGGGTTAATGTTTGAAGTTTGGTGTCGGCGATGTTAGGGAGGGCAGATTAGGGGTTAATACTATTTATTATAGGGTTATTGAGGCGGGAGTGAGGCGGATTAGGGGTTAATAACTTTATTATAATAGCGGTGCGGTCCGCTTGGCAGATTAGGGGTTAATAAGTGTAGGCAGGTGGAGGCGACGTTGTGGGGGGCAGATTAGGGGTTAATAAATATAATATAGGGGTCGGCGGTGTTAGGGGCAGCAGATTAAGGGTACATAGGGATAATGTAATTAGCGGCGGTTTACGGAGCGGCAGATTAGGGGTTAAAAAAATATGCAGGTGTCAGCGATAGCGGGGGCGGCAGAATAGGGGTTAGTAAGTGTAAGGTTTGGGGTGTTTAGACTCGGGGTACATGTTAGAGTGTTAGGTGCAGACGTAGGAAGTGTTTCCCCATAGCAAACAATGGGGCTGCGTTAGGAGCTGAACGCTGCTTTTTTGCAGGTGTTAGGTTTTTTTTCAGCTCAAACAGCCCCATTGTTTTCTATGGGGGAATCGTGCACGAGCACGTTTTTTAAGCTGGCCGCGTCCGTAAGCACCGCTGGTATCGAGAGTTGAAGTTGCGGTAAATATGCTCTACGCTCCTTTTTTGGAGCCTAACGCAGCCATTCTGTGAACTCTAAATACCAGCGGTATTTAAAAGGTGCGGCCAGAAAAAATCCAGCGTAGCTAACGCACCCCTTTGGCCGCAAAACTCTAAATCTAGGCGTAAGTAAGTATTTAGTTTTAAATAGGAATAATTTATTTAATTTTAGGAATATTATTTTGTTTAATTAAAATGAGATTTAAGTTAGGGGGTGTTAGGGTTAGGGTTAGAGTTAGGTTTAGGGGTTAATAATTTTACTATAGTAGCGGCGACGTTGCTGGCGGGAGATTAAGGGTTAATAATTGTAGGTAGGTGGCGGCGATGTTAGGGAGGGCAGAATAGGGGTTAATACTATTTATTATAGTGTTTGCGAGGCGGGAGTGCGGCGGTTTAGGGGTTAATACATTTATTATAGGCGAGGTCTGGTCGGCAGATTAGGGGTTAATAAGTGTAGTTAGGTAGCGGTGACGTTGGGGGGGCAGATTAGGGGTTAATAAATATAATATAGGGGTCGGCGATGTTAGGGGCAGCAGATTAGAGGTTCATAGGTATAATGTAGGTGGCGGCGGTGTCCGGTCGGCAGATTAGGGGTTAAACATTTTTATTTTAGTGGCAACGATGTGGGGGGGCCTCGGTTTAGGGGTACATAGGTAGTTTATGGGTGTTAGTGTACTTTGTAGCACAGTAGTTAAGAGCTTTATATTCCTGCGTTAGCCCATAAAGCTCTTAACTACTGACTTTTTTTGTTGGTAGGAGTCTTGTCGGTAGAGGCTCTACCGCTCACTTCTCCCAAGACTCCAAATACCGGCGTTAGGCAGATCCCATTGAAAAGATAGGATACGCAATTGGCATAAGGGGATCTGCGGTAGCCTGGAGTCGCGGTAGGGAAGTGAGCGTTAGACCCTTTCCTGCCTGACTCTAAATACCAACGGGCGGTAAAAAGCAGTGTTAGGACCCCTTAACGCTGCTTTTGACGGTTAACGCCAAACTCTAAATCTAGGTGATAGTATTTTATTAATGAAGATGTTTCATAGTACAAAACATGTTTTGTTAGCTATTTTACGGTGCTATTAAACTCAAACTGAACAAACTCAGTAAACATGTAAAAATGACGAGTGAGCATAATATAGAAAAGAAGCCAAAAATAAGGTTGTGCACAAAGCCTAGGTGTTCCGTCTGAAAAATATTTTTAACATAGCAGAGGTGCCTAAATACATTTTTTTAATGATTTTTATTTTTTATTTCTTTGGCACCACATTTTGAACGTAATAAAAGAGAGCTTCACTTTAGAGGTTTGTCTTGGGGGGAACTTGTACCTGTATCTGTAACAGTGCTTTGTGCATAAGTTGCATTCCCCATTTTTTTTACAGGTGTTGTACTTTAAATTGCCTGATAACAATTTGCATTTTGTTGTGAAACTATTGTTCACTATATTGTTAAAGGGACAGTAAAGTCAAAATTAAACTTTCATGGCTCAGCGCACACAGTTTTAAACAACTTCCACATTTATTTCTATTAACTTATATGCTTCTGTCTTTTTGTATAATTTAAAGTGAGAGAAGGTGGGGGTGGGGCAGAGTATACTATACACAAGAGATTCAGTAGTTAAGGGCGAATGGCCCAATTTGAGTTTTATAATCTCCTAACCACTGATACCTCCTGTCACAGATTTAAAGTTAAGGGCAAGGTACAACTAACAAGTAATTGTAAATAGACTTACAAGTAAGAGTAGGTAACTTAAATCTGTGAGGGAAATTCCACCAATGCCCTCGCAAAATAAGAGCTAGATTGTTAATAGTTAGAAAAAATGTTTTTCCATTCATACACTAAAGTTTATTAAAGTCAAAATTTTAACCACACATACATTTAGCAAGAGCTAAAAATTAAAAACACTGCACCTATGTTGAGCTGAGATTTTAAATTAGTCTGAAGTCAGTATCAAAGGTATCTGGCAGCAGAATTATAAATATAGGCTAAGCCCTTACAATCCGAGGGCTAAATTAAGTTTAAATTTTTACCAATTATTAAAGCTGCATTATACCGGACCAACAAAGGTGAGCAAGTTAAAAAGAGGGGAAAGACAGAGCTTATCCCAGAGGACCCCTGACGTACGTTTCACAAAAAACGCTTCCTCAGAGGGGTGTGGAGCCGCTGCAAAATGTTATATTTATGAGTCTTTAAGACTCTCCTCCAATATTTGAGTGGATATGCCTGATTGCCAAAGCTCGATTTTCGTTGGTTCATATAAGTGTCAATCACCAAAATGACTGGTGATAGGGTAAGATAGGAGGTAGTAGTTCCTAACGTCAGTGTTACGTCTGAAATGGGCGTATTTGTTTACATTTGCATCTGCTGTGCAGATCTCATTGGATGATCACATCAAACATATGTTACGCTGTTGTACTGGCTTCCTATCTGATTGGTGATAGGGTAAGGTAAGGGGTAGTGGTTCCTAACGTCAGTGTTACGTCTGGAATGGGCGTATTTGTTTACATTTGCATCTGCAGTACTGATCTCATTGGATGATTACATCAAACACATGTTACACTATTGTACTTGATTTCATATCTGACACATCAATAGGAAGTCAAGTGTGACCGTATATCGTGGGCATATAGATTTTATTAGATACGTCCCTTTCGCAGAAGCGTTGTACTGGGAAACTGCTATTTTGCCGAGTTTCTTGTTAGTCTTATTCATTCCCAGATCTAAAAGATGATACATATAGATACATAATGACATATATCGGACATTGGTCAGCAGCTTGCTTTTATCGGTAATATGAGAAAATATGATTGATCTGCTCGATTTCATTCTGAACAGCCCATACGGTCAGCATGCTAGGCGGATACACTTCCCATGTGTTTATCTTGATCATAGGGGGCGTGCCAGACAGCGTTGTGTAGCCTTCTGATTGGGCAATACTGTGTGTGTTCTATCATATGTGTCATAGTGAGATTCTATAATCTTCACTCTATTTGGAGTCATTTACTTAAAATGTGTATCCTTATACTGATCCGCTTATTTGATAGGGGATAGAATTAAAAGATGATAAGGTATGTGTCAATTTAATTCTTGCATATGTTAGGATTCAATTTCTGTGAGTGTCTAGGTATCGTTTATTTATTCCCTATTATGCCATAGATAATAATTGGATATAGTGTATCTAACACTTTTTAAGTCTTTATGAGTGAACAGCCCATAAACTTAATTCATCCTATGTCAGATTCTACATGACATTGTGTGCAACGCGCCACTGTTTGTTGGAGAGTGCACAGATATCAGAGATGATTTTTGGTGATGTCAATATTGTTTTTATTTTATGCATAAATATAATAGGGTACATTTTTTATGTATAGGAGATAGCCTTTTGTTCATGCTACTTTCAATTCTTAGGTATATTCTTAGTGTACTTGTAACGGATAGTATGCTGGATTATGTTCAAATATAGATATTCTAAGTACTTCGAATGGCAGCTTTGTTGAATGATTGCTATCCAGATCACTTGTATCTTTTATATATAAGTGGTGAATAGAGATGTTGTGATAAATGTGAAGACATAGGTGTGTGAAGTGTACTATTGAGTGCTCTAACATGATACATATTTGAGAGTGATCAGAAAAAAACGCAAAATGTGAAACATACATATATAAGTGTATATAGATTACCTGAGAGGGTTTTTTTTAATAAAAAATATATTGTTTTACGTGTATATAGTATGGTGATTTGAATAATCAAGTGAAGGATATAATAGCCTCAAAATTGAGTTGGTGAAATGAATTTTTAATCAGTGAGGATGAGTCGTGGAGTGAACCATGAATTATGATGAGTGATGGGAGAAGAAAAATATTAATATAAGTGATACAGTATCTCACTTACAAATATACAAAATAATTATTGAAATCATTCATGCCATTTGGTTTTACAGAATTTAGACGGTAGATCCATTTGCACTCAAGTTTGAGTAATGTTTTCTCCAGATTGCCTCCTCGTATTCCTAATGAGGCTTTTTGAATGACCATATATTTCAGGTTGGTAGTGGAACACTTGTGATGTATTTGAAAGTGTTTTGCGACTGATGTTAACTTTTTGCCACGTGCTTCATCCTTATTGGCATTTTTTATATTGTTGGCGTGTTCAAGGATACGTACCCTGATCTCACGGGTTGTCATGCCAACATAGATCATTTTGCATTGGCAAAAGAGAGCATATACAACCGCAATAGTTCTACAGGAAAAGTGGGAGGCTAGGTTATATACATGGCCATCTTTATCTTGGATAGTTTTAGACTTTATTACATATGGGCATGCGGAGCAAGTCCCACAGGGATACATCCCTGGGTCAGTATCCTTTTTCTTAAAAGCTCTCACATAATGACTAGAGACAAGTCTATCCCTAAGATTTGTGGGTCTTTTGTACCCAATAGAGATTCTGTCACCAATACTATCTTTC
The DNA here is from genome assembly GCF_027579735.1 of Bombina bombina. Taxonomy (NCBI): domain Eukaryota; kingdom Metazoa; phylum Chordata; class Amphibia; order Anura; family Bombinatoridae; genus Bombina; species Bombina bombina. The sequence goes on along the minus strand of NC_069500.1, from coordinate 336,314,358 downwards.
AGAGAGGGATCATTTTGCAATATTTTCCAGTGTTGATTCATTATTTTGGTTACTTCTGACATTTGTGGGTTATATGTGGTGATTAGTCTTGGATTAGACTCACTTGTATTTTTGATCTTTGGAATAAGTAAATTTTCTCTGTGAATGTTCAGGGCCTTGTATTTGGCTCGTTTGACTGCTTTCTTGCTATAGCCTTGTGCCATTAGTCTGCCCATTAGGGCTTTGCTTTCTGTGAGATATATGTCAGTACTGGAGCAATTACGTCTTAGACGCAGAAATTCCCCAAAGGGGATAGCCTTCAGGGTGCATGGTGGATGAGCACTAGATCTATGTAATAGAGTGTTAGTCGCTGTTTCTTTTCGATAGATAGTGGTGTTGATACTACCATCCTCTTTCTTGAATATAGTTATATCCAGAAAGGAAATTTTGTGCTGATCGGCTGAGTAGGTTAATTTGATGTTTTTGTTATTCATGTTTACTTTGGTCATAAACTGATCTAATTCCTGAGATGTTCCTTGCCATATGAATAAGACATCATCTATATATCTTATCCATAGCGGAATGTGATCAGTATGGTGTTGTAATTCAGTCGAGAAAACATCAAAGAGCTCCCAATGCCCCAAGAACAGGTTGGCATACGTAGGTGCGCAGGCTGTACCCATTGCGGTACCTTGCGTCTGTAAGTAGTACCTATCGTTGAAGGTGAAAAAGTTGTGTGTTAAGACAAACTGCAGTAGTTGAATCATGAAATTATTGTGATCTTCATTATCATTTGTATTAGATGAAAGAAAATACTTGATGGCTGCTATTCCATCTGTATGTCTAATGTTCGTGTAGAGTGACTCAACGTCTGCAGTGACAAGCCACATATCATCAGATAGCTGTATGTTTTGTAATATTTGTAGTACCTCCATGGTATCACGGACATATGAAGGTAATGTAGTTAGGTACTCTCTTAACCTTTGATCAACATATCTGCTGGCATTTTCAGTTAGATTATCGTTCCCAGAGACGATAGGTCTGCCAGGGGGTATTTGGGAGTTCTTGTGCACCTTTGGTAAGAAATATAGAGTAGCGACTTTAGGATGATCTATAGTTAAGTACTTTTTCTCAGTATTTGTAATGATGTTATTTGTCCAGGCTTGTTTGACTAAGTTATTATATTGTGTCAAATATGAGCTTTGAGGATTAAAGATCAGTTGTTTATAGCAAGTGGAATTAGATAGCTGTCTAGAGGCTTCATCTATATACATTTTAGATGGCCACAATACCACATTCCCACCCTTGTCAGATGGTTTTATAGTGATATCTTTCCAAGATTCGATCTCATTCAGAGCTTTAAATTCTGATGTTGTCAAATTGTGATTCTTTCGAATAACAGGCAGTTGTTCGATTTGATTGCAGACCATTTTACAGAATACCTGAATTTCAGGTGAGTTGGACATAGAGGGAACATATTTGGATTTTGGTTTCAGTGTGGTTCTCCATGTATTAGAATTAGGCAGGGTGGCATCATTAGTGTTAGTCATATCCTCATCACTGAGTTGTTCTAATAATTCAACTGTATTTAGATCTGCTGCATCTAAAACATTGGGATTATAAGCATATATCTTTTTTAACATCAACTTGCGTGAGAATAAGTGTATGTCTTTTATTAATTCAAACTTATCGAGAGAATTAACTGGACAAAAAGATAATCCCTTTGATAGTACAGCTATGTGATCTTGATTCAGTGTATGATCAGATGAATTGATGACCCTTAATTTGTCATCCTGATTTTGGAGAAGGGACTCAGTTCCCTCCTCCTGGTGGATTGACGTGTTGGACCAGTAAATTTCCTTTTCTTCCCCCGTGAGTTGGGTATTGTGTGATTGGTCTGCAATGTAGGAGGAGCTGGATTGTGTGGGGTTTGGACTAAAAAAGAAGAGGAAGATGTATTTAGTGACTGTGCTGCACTGTGTGTCTTGGGTCTAGTGGATTGGGAGACATTATCAGTGCTATTACTACTCAGGATAGTGTGCTGGTTAAGATTGCTTATCTCTACCTCATTATCAGAGATGTCAGATTCACTCTCAGCACTGCTATCAGATTGTTGTACTATATATCTATTTGATCTATGTCTAGATGTATGGTTACTGCGCCAACGATATATTCTCTGATTTTGAAAATCCTCAATGTCTCGTTGTCAACATGAGCTAGACAAATTAGAAATGGAATTAGTAGCGAACAAAAAACAGAAACTCCAACGAGACATTGAGGATTTTCAAAATCAGAGAATATATCGTTGGCGCAGTAACCATACATCTAGACATAGATCAAATAGATATATAGTACAACAATCTGATAGCAGTGCTGAGAGTGAATCTGACATCTCTGATAATGAGGTAGAGATTAGCAATCTTAACCAGCACACTATCCTGAGTAGTAATAGCACTGATAATGTCTCCCAATCCACTAGACCCAAGACACACAGTGCAGCACAGTCACTAAATACATCTTCCTCTTCTTTTTTAGTCCAAACACTGAATCAAGATCACATAGCTGTACTATCAAAGGGATTATCTTTTTGTCCAGTTAATTCTCTCGATAAGTTTGAATTAATAAAAGACATACACTTATTCTCACGCAAGTTGATGTTAAAAAAGATATATGCTTATAATCCCAATGTTTTAGATGCAGCAGATCTAAATACAGTTGAATTATTAGAACAACTCAGTGATGAGGATATGACTAACACTAATGATGCCACCCTGCCTAATTCTAATACATGGAGAACCACACTGAAACCAAAATCCAAATATGTTCCCTCTATGTCCAACTCGCCTGAAATTCAGGTATTCTGTAAAATGGTCTGCAATCAAATCGAACAACTGCCTGTTATTCGAAAGAATCACAATTTGACAACATCAGAATTTAAAGCTCTGAATGAGATCGAATCTTGGAAAGATATCACTATAAAACCATCTGACAAGGGTGGGAATGTGGTATTGTGGCCATCTAAAATGTATATAGATGAAGCCTCTAGACAGCTATCTAATTCCACTTGCTATAAACAACTGATCTTTAATCCTCAAAGCTCATATTTGACACAATATAATAACTTAGTCAAACAAGCCTGGACAAATAACATCATTACAAATACTGAGAAAAAGTACTTAACTATAGATCATCCTAAAGTCGCTACTCTATATTTCTTACCAAAGGTGCACAAGAACTCCCAAATACCCCCTGGCAGACCTATCGTCTCTGGGAACGATAATCTAACTGAAAATGCCAGCAGATATGTTGATCAAAGGTTAAGAGAGTACCTAACTACATTACCTTCATATGTCCGTGATACCATGGAGGTACTACAAATATTACAAAACATACAGCTATCTGATGATATGTGGCTTGCCACTGCAGACGTTGAGTCACTCTACACGAACATTAGACATACAGATGGAATAGCAGCCATCAAGTATTTTCTTTCATCTAATACAAATGATAATGAAGATCACAATAATTTCGTGATTCAACTACTGCAGTTTGTCTTAACACACAACTTTTTCACCTTCAACGATAGGTACTACTTACAGACGCAAGGTACCGCAATGGGTACAGCCTGCGCACCTACGTATGCCAACCTGTTCTTGGGGCATTGGGAGCTCTTTGATGTTTTCTCGACTGAATTACAACACCATACTGATCACATTCCGCTATGGATAAGATATATAGATGATGTCTTATTCATATGGCAAGGAACATCTCAGGAATTAGATCAGTTTATGACCAAAGTAAACATGAATAACAAAAACATCAAATTAACCTACTCAGCCGATCAGCACAAAATTTCCTTTCTGGATATAACTATATTCAAGAAAGAGGATGGTAGTATCAACACCACTATCTATCGAAAAGAAACAGCGACTAACACTCTATTACATAGATCTAGTGCTCATCCACCATGCACCCTGAAGGCTATCCCCTTTGGGGAATTTCTGCATCTAAGACGTAATTGCTCCAGTACTGACATATATCTCACAGAAAGCAAAGCCCTAATGGGCAGACTAATGGCACGAGGCTATAGCAAGAAAGCAGTCAAACGAGCCAAATACAAGGCCCTGAACATTCACAGAGAAAATTTACTTATTCCAAAGATCAAAAATACAAGTGAGTCTAATCCAAGACTAATCACCACATATAACCCACAAATGTCAGAAGTAACCAAAATAATGAATCAACACTGGAAAATATTGCAAAATGATCCCTCTCTGAAAGATAGTATTGGTGACAGAATCTCTATTGGGTACAAAAGACCCACAAATCTTAGGGATAGACTTGTCTCTAGTCATTATGTGAGAGCTTTTAAGAAAAAGGATACTGACCCAGGGATGTATCCCTGTGGGACTTGCTCCGCATGCCCATATGTAATAAAGTCTAAAACTATCCAAGATAAAGATGGCCATGTATATAACCTAGCCTCCCACTTTTCCTGTAGAACTATTGCGGTTGTATATGCTCTCTTTTGCCAATGCAAAATGATCTATGTTGGCATGACAACCCGTGAGATCAGGGTACGTATCCTTGAACACGCCAACAATATAAAAAATGCCAATAAGGATGAAGCACGTGGCAAAAAGTTAACATCAGTCACAAAACACTTTCAAATACATCACAAGTGTTCCACTACCAACCTGAAATATATGGTCATTCAAAAAGCCTCATTAGGAATACGAGGAGGCAATCTGGAGAAAACATTACTCAAACTTGAGTGCAAATGGATCTACCGTCTAAATTCTGTAAAACCAAATGGCATGAATGATTTCAATAATTATTTTGTATATTTGTAAGTGAGATACTTTATCACTTATATTAATATTTTTCTTCTCCCATCACTCATCATAATTCATGGTTCACTCCACGACTCATCCTCACTGATTAAAAATTCATTTCACCAACTCAATTTTGAGGCTATTATATCCTTCACTTGATTATTCAAATCACCATACTATATACACGTAAAACAATATATTTTTTATTAAAAAAACCCTCTCAGGTAATCTATATACACTTATATATGTATGTTTCACATTTTGCATTTTTTTCTGATCACTCTCAAATATTTATCATGTTAGAGCACTCAATAGTACACTTCACACACCTATGTCTTCACATTTATCACAACATCTCTATTCACCACTTATATATAAAAGATACAAGTGATCTGGATAGCAATCATTCAACAAAGCTGCCATTCGAAGTACTTAGAATATCTATGTTTGAACATAATCCAGCATACTATCCGTTACAAGTACACTAAGAATATACCTAAGAATTGAAAGTAGCATGAACAAAAGGCTATCTCCTATACATAAAAAATGTACCCTATTATATTTATGCATAAAATAAAAACAATATTGACATCACCAAAAATCATCTCTGATATCTGTGCACTCTCCAACAAACAGTGGCGCGTTGCACGCAATGTCATGTAGAATCTGACATAGGATGAATTAAGTTTATGGGCTGTTCACTCATAAAGACTTAAAAAGTGTTAGATACACTATATCCAATTATTATCTATGGCATAATAGGGAATAAATAAACGATACCTAGACACTCACAGAAATTGAATCCTAACATATGCAAGAATTAAATTGACACATACCTTATCATCTTTTAATTCTATCCCCTATCAAATAAGCGGATCAGTATAAGGATACACATTTTAAGTAAATGACTCCAAATAGAGTGAAGATTATAGAATCTCACTATGACACATATGATAGAACACACACAGTATTGCCCAATCAGAAGGCTACACAACGCTGTCTGGCACGCCCCCTATGATCAAGATAAACACATGGGAAGTGTATCCGCCTAGCATGCTGACCGTATGGGCTGTTCAGAATGAAATCGAGCAGATCAATCATATTTTCTCATATTACCGATAAAAGCAAGCTGCTGACCAATGTCCGATATATGTCATGATGTATCTATATGTATCATCTTTTAGATCTGGGAATGAATAAGACTAACAAGAAACTCGGCAAAATAGCAGTTTCCCGGTACAACGCTTCTGCGAAAGGGACGTATCTAATAAAATCTATATGCCCACGATATACGGTCACACTTGACTTCCTATTGATGTGTCAGATATGAAATCAAGTACAACAGTGTAACATGTGTTTGATGTAATCATCCAATGAGATCAGTACTGCAGATGCAAATGTAAACAAATACGCCCATTCGAGACGTAACACTGACGTTAGGAACCACTACCCCTTACCTTACCCTATCACCAATCAGATAGGAAGCCAGTACAAAAGCGTAACATATGTTTGATGTGATCATCCAATGAGATCTGCACAGCAGATGCAAATGTAAACAAATACGCCCATTTCAGACGTAACACTGACGTTAGGAACTACTACCTCCTATCTTACCCTATCACCAGTCATTTTGGTGATTGACACTTATATGAACCAACGAAAATCGAGCTTTGGCAATCAGGCATATCCACTCAAATATTGGAGGAGAGTCTTAAAGACTCATAAATATAACATTTTGCAGCGGCTCCACACCCCTCTGAGGAAGCGTTTTTTGTGAAACGTACGTCAGGGGTCCTCTGGGATAAGCTTTGTCTTTCCCCTCTTTTTAACTTGCTCACCTTTGTTGGTCCGGTATAATGCAGCTTTAATAATTGGTAAAAATTTAAACTTAATTTAGCCCTCGGATTGTAAGGGCTTAGCCTATATTTATAATTCTGCTGCCAGATACCTTTGATACTGACTTCAGACTAATTTAAAATCTCAGCTCAACATAGGTGCAGTGTTTTTAATTTTTAGCTCTTGCTAAATGTATGTGTGGTTAAAATTTTGACTTTAATAAACTTTAGTGTATGAATGGAAAAACATTTTTTCTAACTATTAACAATCTAGCTCTTATTTTGCGAGGGCATTGGTGGAATTTCCCTCACAGATTTAAGTTACCTACTCTTACTTGTAAGTCTATTTACAATTACTTGTTTTTTGTATAATTTGTTTAAAAGCATGATATACAAGTAATAATGTCAGATGCGCCTATATAAATAACAATGTAACAATAGTGGTGACAATAAAAATACCTACTGTGTTAAACGCTACAAATAAAATGTGTTAAACGCTACAAATAAAATGTGCAAATAACAAGTGATCCCACACAGACAAGGTATAATGTGATTAGCCCTCAGGGCTGGTGTACACACAAATGTATTAATCAAACCAAAAGTCCTGGTGTGAGAACTCAAAAGTCCAAGGTTGAAAAGATCTTCATATGGCTGCAAAACACTTCTTCCAAAAGTTGAAGGCAATTCAAACGAAACAAATCTGTATAGAATACATAAAAAAAGAAGAAGGCGCCAACATAGTGTGAATCAGTATTGATAGATGTTCACTCCCCACGCATTAATCGTACTTACAAGGAGTAAGGCACTTAAGAAGTGCTACAACGGCGTTCTGGAACATTAACAGCCGTCCAGGTAGCTGCTCACTCATAATAGAGGTGATTCCCTTAATGCAGTAAGAGATGCGCAAAGTCCCTGCAGGTTTTTATCTTGCAGTGCTACTCTCTCTCGTGATGTCTGCTCTCAGGAGAAATGCCCAACCAGGTGGGCTGACAGCGGGGCTCCGTAAGACTAAAAGTAATATATATATATCGGGCATAAAATATCACTCCAGCCGTGATAAAGATATAGTTAAAAACAAATGTTTATTAATAAACATGTAAAATCACAACGCGTTTCCCGGTCTATATCAACCGCTTCCTCAGGTGAATGGTCTATATCTAAAATACACGGCTTATATTCGCCTTGCTCGTGTGTCTACAACTGAACAAGGCGCATGCGTGGAGGAGTATGCACCATCCAATCAAAAAGTGGGTGTGTATCTGCGTTCTTGTAATTGGTTCTCATAAATAAAACAGAGACCAATTAGACGGATTTCAAAAAACACACATCGGCTCCGTGCATAGAAAAAAAAAAACGAATGCTCTACAAAGTACACAGACAAAGCCGTGAAACAACTCAGTGGGCTATTATACATAGTTTTCATAAAGGATAACTAGTACTAATATGTATTAAAGTGTTGCCATACGAGAGGAAGGGATAAATGCAGTCACCCAACAGACTGTAACAAGGCTTGCACAGGAGGCAGACAGCAGAGGTCCAGTGGACCAATAAAGATCCAAATAAAACACAGTAGCAAGTGTTTGAGATAAAAAAGTATTAAACTTTACTGACAAAGGTTAAAATAAAGCGACGCGTTTCTCAGTCACAGACTGTTTCCTGTGGAAGCCTTGTTACAGTCTGTTGGGTGACTGCATTGATCCCTTCCTGTCTGACTAGCATCAATGGAGATGCTTTACCTTTTGTGAGTATATATCTTACCATACATACTACTGCTCCTGGTATAAGACTGTACTAGGCCATATAGGCACCTTTGTGTCCTCTTGTGTTTTACTACAGATTATCCATCTTCACCCTAAGAGGTCGGTCTGCTGGGTGACTGTTATAGATCCCAGACTGTTCCCATTGCACTAATTGGAGTGCTCCCAAGATTGTGAGTCTAATGCAATACAATCTGATAGTTTAACTTTGTGGATCAAACAATATTGGGCCATGTGGCGCATCTGTCTTTTCTTTTGTTTATAGATTATCCTCTTGGATCCAGGCCGGGTCCGCTACAGATTGCTGCCTCAACATTATCTCATTTCAAAAATCTAAAGATTTTATTTTTTATTTTGTTGAATTGTTATTTGACTAATAGTATTTTTCACATTGTCTTTTTTTTGTGTACTATATTCACTATCATATACATCATATAGCCTATTGAGTGCTAATTTTTTAGGGCGCCCCCTATCTTATAGACATGAATTTGTGGAAACCAATTGAAGCCTTCATTATATTGAGCTATTTTAATTGCTATTGTTTGATTTGTTCACTGCAAACAGCTTAAAGTCTTTACATTTTCACAATAAACCTGATTTGCAATGGGGGTTGAATAATTTTGATTACAACTGCATATATAAATATATACATATATAAACATACAGACACATATTTATATATATATATATATATATGTATATAAATTTGTATGTATGTATATACAGTATATACAGTATATATATATGTATATAAATTTGTATGTATGTATATATATATATATATATATATATATATATATAGACCGGATGTTTCTAACAGCGCTTTCAAGAAAAGAATTCCTCATGTGCATGTGAAGATATGAATACAAAGAATATATATTTCCAAATGAGTTAAACTGTGTTTAGACAGTAGCAATAGTGCACTTGATTTGATCACCTGTAGGATTACAGGGATCAGTGGTCAACAATGTAATACAGCTGTGATTTTCCTAAAATCAGACGCAAGGCACAAAAACAAACAAACTGCCATATATATATATATATATATATATATATATATATATATATATATATATATATATATATAAGCACAAGCAGGGAACCAGCACACTTTTCTCATGCAGCTGCCGGGGTGCGCTTCCAAACACTCCAATATCAGCAAACCAAAGAAGGCACTCTCCGTTAAACAAGCCGTTTATTAGTAAACGTTTTCGGGGTCTCCCCCGTCCTCAGACCACTTACAGGCATTAAAAACATATCACCTTAAATACCTACTTACCCCCACCGTGAGATACCGCCATCAGACTCCCAGCTTCCGTGTAGCGCAACTGCGCATGCGCGCCCGGAACTAGGGAGAGCCAACAGGGACAAACTACAAAGCAAAAAAGTGCAAAGTGAATATCAACAGAGTAACATACATATACACTGGTGCAGCAATCGATATATACCTATACAGCTACTATGAGTGCTGAATCACCTAATAGTATTCTTGCCTTCAACTAAGCAAACTGTCACACATAATAATCGTCACTACCCCCTGCTCTGGCTAATATACTATATGACCAATACTTGCTTACACTTCAACCTGTGAGCCATACTCTATTAGAGGGGTTGACTATATGTACTCAATCCACTGCAAATATGATAATCTATTGCCATATGTTAAAATTAAGTACATAGTTAAAGCTGTCACATAGCTACAAATCATAGAGACTTAAGTGAAATTAAACACATAATTGAAACATGTGGATCTGATCATACATCTTACGAGAATTATCTTCAAACCAAAGACCCTATCTGTTTAGTCATACTTAATATATGATGTTTACTAACCTATTCCTCAAATTGACATAGACATTATCATTAGGAGCCCTAGGTAAACATACCCCAATGAGTGTCAGAAACTCAATACACAGAATGGCTCACTAGACATGAACCCATGTGCATTAGATACACCCTACCCCTACCACCTAAACTGGATGAAAGGAGTCAGCGAGCATATATCCACTACAACCCTTACAGAAAGCACTGGTAGTCCAACTGGACATTGAGTCCCTTTGGATACATGGTATCCAAATTAAAAATCCACTGGGACTCCCGTTGTAGTAGACGTCTGCCCCTGTCACAACCTCTAGAATTTCATGGGATGTGGTCTATGATAATATACCGAAGGTCAGACACAGTATGGCCACTGGTACAAAAATGGCGAGCCACTGGTTGGTCCGAATCACCATTCTTAATTGCCAGTCGAATTGCTGACCGGTGGTTCGCCATCCTTGTCCTGAGATCATCTTGGGTCTTGCCCACGTAAAACCTGCCACACGGACAGTGCAATAAATAGACAATGTACGTGGTTGTGCAAGTAACCCTGTGCTGAATGTAGTACTTTTTATTGGACCATGGATGTAGAAATGTGTTGCTCTGGGTTAACCCACCACAGGTCGTACATCCACTGCAGCGGAAGCAACCCTTTTTAGTGGTCTTTAACCATGTACTTGGCATGTAACTCTCAGTGTTATCGGGTCTTAGCAGCATATCCTTCAGTTATCTCCCACGTTTAAAACCAACAAGTGGTGTCACACAGGATGCAAAGGGTATGGATTTATCACTCTCCAGAATGTCCCAATGTTCCTTCAAAATATTGGAGAATTGTAGTTTTTCAGGTGAAAAGATGGTGGTAAAAATCATTTTCTTTTCACTCTTGTCCCTCTCCACCTTAGTGAGTGCTTGTTCCTGCGTAAGTTGCGATGCCTCCAATAATGACTGATCAAGATGCTTGGATCCATATCCACGATCCTTAAATTTCTTATACATCTCATGTAATTGTTGTTCCTTCTTCTCCTGATCGCTGTTGTTGCGTACAACTCTTTTTAACTGTGACCTTGATAATGATTTTTTCAAGCTAGGAGGGTGACAGCTTGTGGCGTCCAGTAGCGAATTTCTGTCGGTTTCTTTATGGTACAAGGTGGTGCTGATGACTGTATCCTCTTTATAAATCCTTAGATCCAGGAAATCAATGGTATTTGCATTGTAGGTCATCTTGAATTGCACTTGTGAATTCACACTATTCAATTCAGTGTACCACACCAATAATTCATCCACTCTACCACCCCAGATAAGGAAGAGGTCATCTATGTACCGTCGGTACATTTTGATCCTGTGATCATCAAAGGCAGTGGTAGCGATGGTTTCAAAATTAGCCATAAACAGATTCGCATAAGATGGGGCCACATTGAACCCCATCGCTGTTCCTGATATCTGTAGAAAAAAGTCCCTCTTGAATTTAAAATAATTGCACCTTAAACAGAAGTCCAATAATTCGGACATCACATCAACAGGAGGGCCAATGTAGGGGTACCTTAGAAGATGATAAATAACAGCAGCCATCCCTTGTTCATGGGGAATCACGGTATGTAAACTGTTCACATCCAATGTGACCAGAATGTCATTTTCACCACATGATTGGCAGTTCTTCAGCAGCTGGATGAGCTCAATAGAGTCCAAGAGAAAGGAGGTAGTGTGCCTCACGATTGGTTGCAGAATAGTGTCCACAAACGTAGCCAGGGGTTGTAAAATAGATCCCCTAGCTGACACAATTGGTCTTCCTGGAGGGGTGATGGGGTTTTTATGCACCTTAGGCAGCGTGTATATTACAGGGACAATTGGATGATCAACCTGTAGATAGTCCCTCAGGACTTTATCAATAATGCCCTGTTGGTATAGACATTCAAGATAGTTGTCAATTCTAGTCTTGAAAGATCCTGTTGGATTGCCCGATAGTCGTCTGTATGTATCACTATCGGTTAGCTGATGCAGAATTTCTTGCTTATAATCACGATAGTCTTGTAGGACCAGGGCTCCTCCTTTGTCCGCCTCCCGTATCACCACTCTTTGTTGTTCTGTAGACTTTTAAGAGCTAGACGCTGTTCTTTGTTCAAATTATTCCGAAAGCTGTTTTTACAGTCATGTAGGTCTGTAATCATGCCCCCCTAATCATTCTTGAGTAAGTTGCAATACTTGCATTTGTGCTTTTTGGATCAAACTTGCCTTTTTTACGAAGACATCCTGGATCTTCTTTGGGAATTCCAAAGTGCTCCTTCAACCTCAGGGATCTCTGGAACTTAAAGAGATCAACATTGAGGAAAAATGAATTGGCATATAGGGTTGGGATGAATTTCAAACCTTTCTGTAGTAGTGATTCCTCAGACTTAGTCAGGATATAGGAACTTAAATTCATAATAATATTGCTAGACTCATCAGTTTCCTCTACTTGCGCCACTGCCGGGGAGGTCTCCCCCTTGTTCTGCGACCCATGTCGCCCTCTCCGCTGGTGTGGCCGATGCCCTGCCCTTTTTTTGAACGAGTAATCATTGGTTGAGAGCCGTGAGTGGACTCACTTCTAGTGTGCAAGGTGCCTTCTGGATCAGAGCTATTATCTGAGCTCTCCACTGTGTTTAGTGACCTTGGCTTAAACACCCTTGCACGTCTGTTTCTAGAAAAGGTACCCCTTTCCTGGGGACCCAGAAGCCACTTGTAGATGTGCTTCTATTTATAATCCTGTGTTACTGCTTCCCATTTACGCTCTTTAAAGGTCAACAGTTCTTTTTCATAAGTATCAACACTCACTTTCAACTTGTCTAGCCATGCCTCACTAGGGTCTTCTGTAAGTTTAGTCATATTTGTGGACTCAAAGTTCAGTAGTTCCAATTCAATTTGTTTTAGTTGGTCACTTACCTCTTGTATGACCAACAGCATCAGGTCAAGAGAGCCTTTATTCAGAATACCACACCACTTAAGGCAGAAAGAAGGATTATTACGCCCTATGGTGGGTATATTTTTAATCCTAAACCCCTTTGGAATAAATGCCTTCCTATGGTATTCTGATAGGTAACATCCATGCAGTTGCAAATCAATTTTCTTCTTCCTTAATTTCACAACATAATTAAAGATCTGATCAGGTTGTTCCCTCTGTTTTCTGATAGTAATGGCATCAAACCGAATTCTATTGGCATCAGCCTCAGAAAATTGAAACACATTAGCTCCTTCTATGATCTCTTCAAACTGTTCAGCCACCTGGGAGGCCTCAGTATCTTCCTGACTCATAATTAAGCCTGTGTATGTACTTCAAAACCTATCGATGCTGCACAAAACCATCACCAGTTAAAAACAAAATAACAGAACTAGTGTCCCCGTGTATAATCCCAGGGTGAGGACAATTATTCCACTAGGTGCTGCAGAACCAATAAATAAATATAAGAACAAGCAGGGAACCAGCACACTTTTCTCATGCAGCTGCTGGGGTGCGCTTCCACCTTGTACCATAAAGAAACCGACAGAAATTTGCTACTGGACGCCACAAGCTGTCACCTTCCTAGCTTGAAAAAATCATTATCAAGGTCACTGTTCAAAAGAGTGGTACGCAACAACAGCGATCAGGAGAAGGAGGAACAACAATTACATGAAATGTATAAGAAATTTAAGGATCGTGGATATGGATCCAAGCATCTTGATCAGTCATTATTGGAGGCATCGCAACTTACGCAGGAACAAGCACTCACTAAGGTGGAGAGGGACAAGAGTGAAAAGAAAATGATTTTTACCACCATCTTTTCACCTGAAAAACTACAATTCTCCAATATTTTGAAGGAACATTGGGACATTCTGGAGAGTGATAAATCCATACCCTTTGCATCCTGTGTGACACCACTTGTTGGTTTTAAACGGGGAGATCACTGAAGGATATGCTGCTAAGACCCGATAACACTGAGAGTTACATGCCAAGTACATGGTTAAAGACCACTAAAAAGGGTTGCTTCCGCTGCAGTGGATGTACAACCTGTGGTGGGTTAACCCAGAGCAACACATTTCTACATCCATGGTCCAATAAAAAGTACTACATTCAGCACAGGGTTACTTGCACAACCACGTACATTGTCTATTTATTGCACTGTCCGTGTGGCAGGTTTTACGTGGGCAAGACCCAAGATGATCTCAGGACAAGGATGGCGAACCACCAGTCAGCAATACGACTGGCAATTAGAAATGGTGATTCGGACCAACCGGTGGCTCGCCATTTTTGTACCAGTGGCCATACTGTGTCTGACCTTCGGTATATTATCATAGACTACATCCCACGAAATTCTAGAGGTCGTGACAGGGGCAGACGTCTACTACAACGGGAGTCCCAGTGGATTTTTAATTTGGATACCATGTATCCAAAGGGACTCAATGTCCAGTTGGACTACCAGTGCTTTCTGTAAGGGTTGTAGTGGATATATGCTCGCTGACTCCTTTCATCCAGTTTAGGTGGTAGGGGTAGGGTGTATCTAATGCACATGGGTACATGTCTAGTGAGCCATTCTGTGCATTGAGTTTCTGACACTCATTGGGGTATGTTTACCTAGGGCTCCTAACGATAATGTCTATGTCAATTTGAGGAATAGGTTAGTAAACATCATATATTAAGTATGACTAAACAGATAGGGTCTTTGGTTTGAAGATAATTCTCGTAAGATGTATGATCAGATCCACATGTTTCAATTATGTGTTTAATTTCACTTAAGTCTCTATGATTTGTACCTATGTGACAGCTTTAACTATGTACTTAATTTTAACATATGGCAATAGATTATCATATTTGCAGTGGATTGAGTACATATAGTCAACCCCTCTAATAGAGTATGGCTCATAGGTTGAAGTGTAGGCAAGTATTAGACATATAGTATATTAGCCAGAGCAGGGGGTAGTGACGATTATTATGTGTGACAGTTTGCTTAGTTGAAGGCAAGAATACTATTAGGTGATTCAACACTCATAGTAGCTGTATAGGTATATATCGATTGCTGCACCAGTGTATATGTATGTTACTCTGTTGATATTCACTTTGCACTTTTTTGCTTTGTAGTTTGTCCCCGTTGGCTCTCCCTAGGTCCGGGCGCGCATTCGCAGTTGCGCTACACGGAAGCTGGGAGTCTGATGGTGGTATCTCACGGTGGGGGTAAATAGGTATTTAAGGTGATATGTTGTTAATGCCTGTAAGTGGTCTGAGGACGGGGGAGACCCCGAAAACGTTTACTAATAAACGGCTTGTTTAACGGAGAGTGCCTTCTTTTGTTTGCTGATATTTGAGTGTTTGGAAGCGCACCCCGGCAGCTGCATGAGAAAAGTGTGCTGGTTCCCTGCTTGTGCTTATATTTATTTATTGGTTCTGCAGCACCTAGTGGAATAATTGTCCTCACCCTGGGATTATACACGGGGACACTAATCTTTTACATAGCAGACAAGTTCTGTTATTTTGTTTTTAACTGGTGATGGTTTTGTGCAGCATCGATAGGTTTTGAAGTACATACACAGGCTTAATTATGAGTCAGGAAGATACTGAGGCCTCCCAGGTGGCTGAACAGTTTGAAGAGATCATAGAAGGAGCTAATGTGTTTCAATTTTCTGAGGCTGATGCCAATAGAATTCGGTTTGATGCCATTACTATCAGAAAACAGAGGGAACAACCTGATCAGATCTTTAATTATGTTGTGAAATTAAGGAAGAAGAAAATTGATTTGCAACTGCATGGATGTTACCTATCAGAATACCATAGGAAGGCATTTATTCCAAAGGGGTTTAGGATTAAAAATATACCCACCATAGGGCGTAATAATCCTTCTTTCTGCCTTAAGTGGTGTGGTATTCTGAATAAAGGCTCTCTTGACCTGATGCTGTTGGTCATACAAGAGGTAAGTGACCAACTAAAACAAATTGAATTGGAACTACTGAACTTTGAGTCCACACATATGACTAAACTTACAGAAGACCCTAGTGAGGCATGGCTAGACAAATTGAAAGTGAGTGTTGATACTTATGAAAAAGAACTGTTGACCTTTAAAGAGCGTAAATGGGAAGCAGTAACACAGGATTATAAAGAGAAGCGCATCTACAAGTGGCTTCTGGGTCCCCAGGAAAGGGGTACCTTTTCTAGAAACAAACGTGCAAGGGTGTTTAAGCCAAGGTCACTAAACACAGTGGAGAGCTCAGATAATAGCTCTGATCCAGAAGGCACCTTGCCCACTCGAAGTGAGTCCACTCACGGCTCTCAACCAATGATTACTCGTTCAAAAAACGGGCAGGGCATCGGCCACACCAGCGGAGAGGGCGACATGGGTCGCAGAACAAGGGGGAGACCTCCCGGCAGTGGCGCAAGTAGAGGAAACTGATGAGTCTAGCAATATTATTATGAATTTAAGTTCCTATATCCTGACTAAGTCTGAGGAATCACTACTACAGAAAGGTTTGAAATTCATCCCAACCCTATATGCCAATTAATTTTTCCTCAATGTTGATCTCTTTAAGTTCCAGAGATCCCTGAGGTTGAAGGAGCACTTTGGAATTCCCAAAGAAGATCAAGGATGTCTTCGTAAAAAAGGCAAGTTTGATCCAAAAAGCACGAATGCAAGTATTGCAACTTACTCAAGAATGATTAGGGGGGACATGATTACAGTCCTACATGACTGTAAAAACAGCTTTCGGAATAATTTGAACAAAGAACAGTGTCTAGCTCTCAAAAGTCTACAGAACAACAAAGAGTTGGTGATACGGGAGGTGGACAAAGGAGGAGCCCTGGTCCTACAAGACTATCGTGATTATAAGCAAGAAATTCTGCATCAGCTATCCGATAGTGATACATACAGACGACTATCGGGCAATCCAACAGGATCTTTCAAGACTAGAATTGACAACTATCTTGAATGTCTATACCAACAGGGCATTATTGATAAAGTCCTGAGGGACTATCTACAGGTTGATCATCCAATTGTCCCTGTAATCTACACGCTGCCTAAGGTGCATAAAAACCCCATCACCCCTCCAGGAAGACCAATTGTGTCAGCTAGGGGATCTATTTTACAACCCTTGGCAACGTTTGTGGGCAGTATTCTGCAACCAATCGTGAGGCACACTATCTCCTTTCTCTTGGACTCTATTGAGCTCATCCAGCTGCTGAAGAACTGCCAATCATGTGGTGAAAATGACATTCTGGTCACATTGGATGTGACCAGTTTACATACCGTGATTCCCCATGAACAAGGGATGGCTGCTGTTATTTATCATCTTCTAAGGTACCCCTACATTGGCCCTCCTGTTGATGTGATGTCTGAATTATTGGACTTCTGTTTGAGGTGCAATTATTTTAAATTCGAGAGGGACTTTTTTCTACAGATATCAGGAACAGCGATGTGGCCCCATCTTATGCGAATCTGTTTATGGCTAATTTTGAAACCATCGCTACCACTGCCTTTGATGATCACAGGATCAAAATGTACCGACGGTACATAGATGACCTCTTCCTTATCTGGGGTGGTAGAGTGGATGAATTATTGGTGTGGTACACTGAATTGAATAGTGTGAATTCACAAGTGCAATTCAAGATGACCTACAATGCAAATACCATTGATTTCCTGGATCTAAGGATTTATAAAGAGGATACAGTCATCAGCACCACCTTGTACCATAAAGAAACCAACAGAAATTCGCTACTGGACACCACAAGCTGTCACCCTCCTAGCTTGAAAAAATCATTATCAAGGTCACAGTTCAAAAGAGTGGTACGCAACAACAGCGATCAGGAGAAGAAGGAACAACAATTACATGAGATGTATAAGAAATTTAAGGATCGTGGATATGGATCCAAGCATCTTGATCAGTCATTATTGGAGGCATCACAACTTATGGAGAAACAAGCACTCACTAAGGTGGAGAGGGACAAGAGTGAAAAGAAAATGATTTTTACCACCATCTTTTCACCTGAAAAACTACAATTCTCCAATATTGGGACATTCTGGAGAGTGATAAATCCATACCCTTTGCATCCTGTGTGATACCACTTGTTGGTTTTAAACGTGGGAGATCACTGAAGGATATGCTGCTAAGACCCGATAACACTGAGAGTTACATGCCAAGTACATGGTTAAAGACCACTAAAAAGGGTTGTTTCCACTGCAGTGGATGTACGACCTGTGGTGGGTTAACCCAGAGCAACACATTTCTACATCCATGGTCCAATAAAAAGTACTACCTTCAGCACAGGGTTACTTGCACAACCACGTACATTGTCTATTTATTGCACTGTCCGTGTGGCAGGTTTTACGTGGGCAAGACCCAAGATAATCTCAGGACAAGGATGGCGAACCACCGGTCAGCAATTCGACTGGCAATTAAGAATGGTGATTCGGACCAACCGGTGGCTCGCCATTTTTGTACCAGTGGCCATACTGTGTCTGACCTTCGGTATATTATCATAGACCACATCCCACGAAATTCTAGAGGTGGTGACAGGGGCAGACGTCTACTACAACGGGAGTCCCAATTTTTAATTTGGATACCATGTATCCAAAGGGACTCAATGTCCAGTTGGATTACCAGTGCTTTCTGTAAGGGTTGTAGTGGATATATGCTCGCTGACTCCTTTCATCCAGTTTAGGTGGTAGGGGTAGGGTGTATCTAATGCACATGGGTACATGTCTAGTGAGTCATTCTGTGTATTGAGTTTCTGACACTCATTGGGGTATGTTTACCTAGGGCTCCTAACGATAATGTCTATGTCAATTTGAGGAATAGGTTAGTAAACATCATATATTAAGTATGACTAAACAGATAGGGTCTTTGGTTTGAAGATAATTCTCGTAAGATGTATGATCAGATCCACATGTTTCAATTATGTGTTTAATTTCACTTAAGTCTGTATGATTTGTACCTATGTGACAGCTTTAACTATGTACTTAATTTTAACATATGGCAATAGATTATCATATTTGCAGTGGATTGAGTACATATAGTCAACCCCTCTAATAGAGTATGGCTCACAGGTTGAAGTGTAGGCAAGTATTAGTCATATAGTATATTAGCCAGAGCAGGGGGTAGTGACGATTATTATGTGTGACAGTTTGATTAGTTGAAGGCAAGAATACTATTAGGTGATTCAGCACTCATAGTAGCTGTATAGGTATATATCGATTGCTGCACCAGTGTATATGCATGTTACTCTGTTGATATTCACTTTGCACTTTTTTGCTTTGTAGTTTGTCCCCGTTGGCTCTCCCTAGTTCCGGGCGCGCATGCGCAGTTGCGCTACACGGAAGCTGGGAGTCTGATGGCGGTATCTCACGGTGGGGTAAATTAGGTATTTAAAGTGATATATTGTTAATGCCTGTAAGTGGTCTGAGGACGGGGGAGACCCCGAAAACGTTTACTAATAAACGGCTTGTTTAACAGAGAGTGCCTTCTTTGGTTTGCTGATATATATATATATATATATATATATATATATATATATGTATGTGTATATATGTATGTATATATATATATATATATATATATATATAAAACTCAGCAATATACTTTCATTAGTTATTTTTGTCCACTTTTCACAAAATTTGCACTCCACTTGTAATACCAGAGCAGGTAATTGTGGGCTGGTAATTGAGGTGACCCGCAATGCAAACCCGACCATGAGTTCGCATTGCATGGAAGCTTTGCCCTCATGAAATCGTGCCTTAATAGGCTTCAATGGGTGCCTTGTTCTAATGCCGTCATACACAGCACAGAACCAAGTGCATCGAAGGGGGTAAGTCATTCAGTGATGGGCAGCAAATTTCAAATATATATGTATATGAATATGTATATGAATATATATATATACACTGTATATGCACACCTGCAGTCACAAATCATATATACCAGGGGGCTCATGTCATGTTTAAATGTATTATCCTTCCTCAGATAGCAATGTCTATTTGGCTTTGTCTTCTTTATCCCAAACATCGACAAATGTATTACCTTAATCATAATTATTCGTGTACTTGAAACACTATGATACAGCCTGCTGATCCTATAGGACCGAGAGGCATGTGCTCGCATAGACCTAAATTACAAGTGTTGCGGTATGGCTATACTGCTGAAAAATTGGCCTTTGCGAGCGGAATATTCAGCTCACCCATATTACAAGTCATGGCGGTACAGCTATACCACTAGCGTTTTAGCCTAAACCGCAACTCTCCATTTTGCACTCAAAAAATGGCTTTTGAGTGTGGAATATTCAGCTCACCCGTATAATAGGTTGTGAGGTCCAGGTGGCTATTCCGCTAGCGTTATGACTTATACCGTCACTATCCATTCCGCTATCAAAGACCAGTAGTTATGGATTTTGTGAATCAAGAATGTTTCACAAATCTCATAATAAAAATGTTAAAAATCACACTAAAGACCTAATAACTTTATTTTGTGTCGGCGATGTCAGGGGTGGCAGATTAGGGGTTAATAGGTTTATTGTAGTGTTGGCAATGCGGGTGGGTGGTGTATTAGGGGTTAATATCTTTATTTAGTGTTGGCGATGTCAGGGGACGGCAGATTAGAGGTATTTAGACTAGGGGTTTATGTTAGGGTGTTAGATTTTTACATAACCTTCTTGTCTCCATAGACAGCAATGGGGAATGAAATATAGCAATCGCAGATTTTTTTTTCAAACACTTTTTCTCCATTGATGTCTATGGGGGAATACGTGCACGAGCACATCAAGTCAGGACTTGGCTTTTGTGTGGTACGGAGCTTAACGCACCATACCGCATAACACAAGAAGGGTTTTTTTGTAATTTGTAATGGCAGCACTATAGAAAGTGCGTTACCGCTAAATTTTTGTGTTATTTATCCACCAGGATTAGCGCACAACTGGTAATCTGGGTAATAGAGAGTTACATGCAGTAGTATCTATACAGCAATTTTATTCCTCCTCAATCTGACAACAGGGAGCGTAAATAGGATAATAATTAGAATTTTCTATTGGGCTTACATATATAGTAAAAGTTATTAGACAATAGTGTGATGTGAAGGTTGGATATAATACCGTTAGCCACATGATTTGATAAATGTAAACAATATCTAACCATTTAATGTGCCATTGGCTGGTAGTTTCCATAAACTTTTAAGCACATAATTTGTCTAATATGATCACTGTTTCTGATTAAACATAAGACTGTTATTGGATGATACACTTTTTATTTGATGGTACACATGTCATTTAAGGATGCACATTTTTTTATGTTGATACAGATGCTTTTTAAGGTAAAGTTGCATAGTGTTGCTCTCACACATAGTGATCTCCACTTTAGCCATACCCCAAAACCAGGTAAAAAACATGGCGGCGGTGTTGGGATCCTGCTCTCCCCCTCCTGCACTTATCATTACCTACCTTCAATCCCATCTCTCTCCATCTCCTCCTTTGAAGTCCACTGTATTCGCCTGTTCTCTCCCCTTTCCCTGTGGCAGCCATCTACCACCCTCCTGGACCAACCGCCAAATTCCTTGAATTCTGGCTTTCTCACTTTCTCTCTACAAATATACCAACCCTAACTCTTGGGGACTTCAATATTACCATTGACAACCCAAACTTCTTTCACTCACATCCTCCTTTGGTCTCTCACAATCCACACTATGCCCTATCCACCGTGATGGACACTCCATCGATCTGATATTTTCCTACCTCTGCTCAATATCTGACCTCACCTTTTGCCCTTTTCCCATTTCAGACCATCACCTGGTCACCTATAGTATTAATGCAACAGCTAAACCCACTTCTCCATCCCGCCCCTGGACCTGTAGAAATCTACACGCTGTTGATCTGCTCAAATTTTCAAAGATCTCCTCCCTCACATTTCCACTATAACCTGTCCTGATCTTGCTACAGCCCACTATAACAAAACTCTTTCCTCTGTACTAGACACACTTGCCCTTCCCCAACTGTGCAAAACATAACGCAGTCAGTTACGGCCCTGGCACTCTCAGCAAACATGCTATTTGCAAAAATGCTCCTGTACTGCTAAACGTGTCTGGAGGAAAACTCACTCTGAACCTGATTTTATACACTTCTGCCCTTCACTTAGTCAAGCAAACCTACTTCTCTTCTCTCATATCTACTCTTTCCTCAAACCCTAAACGACTCTTCTCCACCTTTAACCTACCCACCTGCTCCACCCCCACTGTCTATCTTTAGCGCCCCAGACCTGGCAGACTACTTTTTAAATAAAACACATACTATCAGAAGCAGCATCCCAACACCAACCTGCAATCTTCTAACAACAAGCCAAGTTACTCCCTCTGCCACCCTCTGCATCTTCCATCCAGCCACTGAAAATGAAGTTTCTTTGTTACTATCTTCCTCATTCCTCACTACCTGTCCGCTTGACCCTATCCCTTCCCATCTAATATCCTCCCTGTCTTCCACCCTCACTCATTCTCTTACTGACATCTTCAAGCTATCTCTCTCTACCGGTTCATTCCCATCTTCTTTTAAACACGCAAAAGGTCACTCCCATCCTCCAAAACCCTCCCCTGATCCTAATTCTCCTGAATGCTACCACCTCATATCACTGCTTCCACTAACTTTAAAACTCCTTTAAAAAATTAGTTTACAACCGTCTAACCCACTTCCTGTTCACCAACTCCTTGCTTGACCCACTGAAATCTGGATTCCGCCCCAAACACTCAACTAACTGCCAAAAGTAATGGCCACTACTCTATACTTATCTTACTTGACCTCTCATCTGCCTTTGACACAGTTGACCACCCCCTCCTCCTACACACCTTTAGCTCTTTTGCCCTCTGTGACACTGCTATTTCTTGGATCCACTCATCTTTCTCACAGTTATTTTTCTGTGTCATTTGCTGGTGACTCCTCCTCTCCAATTCCTCTGTCTGTTGGAGTACCTCAAGGATCAGTTCTGGGTCCTCTACTCTTCTTCATTTATACTTCTTCACTGGGTAAACTTATCAACAGTTTTGGCTTCAAATATCACCTCTATGCTGATGACACCCAGATCTACCTCTCCACCCCTGCTCTCTCTCCCTCTGTCCTTTCTCATGTCAGCAACTGCTTATCTGGTATTTCTTCCTGGGTGGCCTCTCACCATCTAAAGATTTTTATAGAATAATTCTATTCGGCTCATTGTTAAATACATTTAAATATATCTAAATGAAAAACTAATTTGTAAAAGAAACAGGTTCTATTTTAACTTTCAGTATTATTGGTAGTGTTAGTTTGGGCCCTTATTGTAGTTTTATAAGATTATGCCACATGCTGCTTGGGCTGAATTACTCAGCCATATTGAATCAAATCTATGTTTAAGTTCAAGTTTAGTTTTCACAGTGCTTAATGCCTATTTATCCATAAGATTAACATGTAGAATAGATTATTATTATTATTATTATTATTATTATTATTCTTCTTCTTATTTCCCCTTTTGGCCACACATTGGATTTCTAGTGCAATTGATATGTGGTTATGTACTGCCAGGGCTGTGGTTATGTTTTCCTGCTTATGTATATATATATATATATATCTTCCAAATCTGTCACCGCAACCCTCTCTTTATTGATAACTAACACTTATTTAATGTAGTAATTCTTAATATAGCCATCATTATCTTCTTATAGAAGTTATGTCAGTTTAATTTGTTATCCTTGAGATGACTATATTTAGAATTATGTATGTCGCATTCACCATTTCAATGAGTGTAGCAGATCTATATTATTAGAGAGCTTTTTTGTCACTGTATATATATATTATCTTTTTTTCTAATTTCTGTATTCTTATCTTCCTTTTCCTTTAAACATATTAAGGATAAGGTTAAATCCTTTTGATGAGGTTTTTAACAGTTAGTATATGTGCCTTACTGCCTCCAGATACGTGCCTTACATGATTGGTGTGCAGAAGTATATATTCTTGTGCTGTACACTTACCTGTTACCATATGACTAAGTGCTGCATGGCACGAAATTGTAAGGACACGCCCCTTTTTCACCTCCATTGCTTTGTGTGTTTTTTAGTATTGCTATATACCTGCTAGATTAAACATCCATTTTTTTCATTGATATCAAGAGTGCTGCCTTTCCTTTCTACTATTAACATGTCCAGGACTGAGCTCCTACTAATCCCCACTCAAGATCGACGCCAATTTCTGACTTTTCTTTCACCATCTTCCCATCGCCCCAAGTCCACTGCCTCAGAGTTACATTTTTCTCAAATGTATCCTTCATCCCCCACATCCAATCGCTTTCTTTAACCACCTACGCAATATTTCCAAGATTCGCCCTTTACTGAGCGCTAACCCCACAAAGCAATTAATTCCCTCCCTTGTTATTTCCTGACTTGACTACTGCAATAACATACTTACTGGCATTCCTCTTTCCAGTCTCCCCCCCCCCCCTTCAATCCATCCTAAATGCCTATGCCAGACTAATCCACCTTTCCCGTCGCTCCGTAGCTGCTGCGCCTCTCTGTGAGTCCCTTCGTTGGCTCCCCATTCACAGCAGAATTAAATTAAATATGATCACCCTTACATACAAAGCTACACAAGCGCCGCTCCCCACTACCTATCCCCTCTAATCAACAAGTATTCTCCAGCCCGCCTACTAAGATCCAATAATGACCTGCTCCTTGCATCTTCGACTATCACCTCTTTCCATGCTAGACTGCAGGACTTCTGTCGTGCAGCACCTACCCTCTGGAACACACTCCCTCATGCTCTCAGGCTTTGCCCTAATCTTCCTTCTTTTAAATGCTCCCTGAAGACTGTTTTGTTCAGAGAAGTCTACCACCCAACTAAGTAATAAATTAATTCCCCTTACCTAACATTTCTCTCATCTAACTCTGTATTAACATCTTTCTAACTCTTCCAGTCCTCACCTCCTGTTTCTTGATTGTAAGTTCCAACGGGAATAGGGCCTTCAATTACTCCTGTATGTGTTTTTCAAGTTTTGTCTTGTCTCTTACAAGTTTTAAATTATTCTTTTATTTAGACAAATTTTACCCATGGAAAGCTCTACGGAATATGTTGGCGCTTCATATTGCGGCACCTTTTTGGCTAACGGGGGGTGGGGTTATGAATATTTTAAGGGACATGAAACTCAAATTTTTATTTTCAGGATTTAGAAAGAGCATGCAATTTGAATCAACTTTCCAATTTACTTCTATTATCTAATTTGCTTCATATCTTGATATCGTTTTTTGAAAAAGTGTATCTAAATAGGCTCAGTAGCTGCTGATTGGTGGCTGCACATAGAAGCCTTGTGTGATTGGCTAACCCATGTGCATTGCTATTTCTTCAACAAAGAATATCTGAAGAATGAAGCAAATTAAATAACAGAAGTAAATTTGAAAGTTATTTAAAATGGTATGTATATATGTGTGTGTATATCATTTTACAAAATAATCATATACTGTATACAAATCTAAATTTAAAAATGGAATTTGTGATAGCTCATTTTGGTTAGCGTGCAAGTATATTTGTCAGGTTTCTTTTTAGTTTGTAGTGCAAATCTTTGCGTAAGCCTAGATATATAGGTATAGATAAGTATTTTACATGAACATTATCAGATATATATATATATATTTAATAACGTTATTAACATTAACATTAACATTATTTGCTATGTGAAGAACACAGAAATGTAAAATATGCGTAAAAGGCATCGGGGTTTGCAACTAAGCCTAACTAAGCACACATGAAGAATTGCTATCTTCAATGCATGTTACTGAAATATTAAATATAAAATACAAAAAAAATATATTTTAAATTATTATACATACTATAATATATATATATATATATATATATTATAGATTATTTATAATATTTTACAGCACAGCATGTTTAATAATTTTAAATAATTTGTATTCATTTTTAAAATATTTTTTATTTAATATTTTAATAAAGTGCATTGAAATTAGCAATTGTTCATGTGTGCTAACCGAATCGCATTAGTTCTACGTGGCGAACACGGATGTGAGTTATACATATTTAACATTCCTATGTTCTTCACATAGAAAATAATGTACTTTTTTATTATTAAATATATATTTTTATTTATATCTGATAATGTTTATGTAAAATATATGTCTATACCTATATATCTATAGAAATAGATATGCTGGTATAGGGATAGATAGATATATAAATAGATAGATATTTACAATTAAAAGTACATTATCCACAGGCAATGTAGATACTTTCGACATGGCAACAAATTTGGTAAATTGTTAGCCAAACTAGTTAACTCATACAGGCCCAAATTCTACATAGCGGCTATCAACTCTCAATCCAAGTTAACCTCGGACAATAAAGAAATTGTGACAGAATTTGTGCAATATTACACAACTCTATATATTAGTCAGGTAATTGACCGAGAGGCAAAGCAGAGGTTCTAGGGGTCGATGCAGCTCCCTGCCATTTCTGAGGAGGAAAAAAATAATTCTCAATGCCCCTATACATATACAGGACGTCATTAGAGCCATACAGAAAAGAAAATTGGGGAAATCTCCAGGCCCGGATGGGCTACCCTTCAAATATTTTAAGCTTTTCAGCGAAGAACTAGCACCCACTCTGTCCTCCCTATATTCGGCATACCTAGAAGGTACAGCGCGGATGGATGGGCGCTTCTCAGAGGCGAGCATCTGTCTGATTCCTAAACCGGATAGGGACCACACCCAGACATCTTCATATCGACCAATCTCCCTACTCAATGGGAATTATAAGATACTAACTAAGATTCTGGCTGGTCTGTTGGCAGGAGTCCTGCCATCTGTTGTCCACATGGACCAAACCAGCTTTGTCAAGGGTAGATCCTTGGTGGTTATTATTAGAAAGACATTAGCAATCACATCACACTACTGGTACAAGGCACACTCACAGGCCCCTTCCAAGTTACGGGATGCATGTCTTTTGGCACTTGACGCAGAAAAGGCATTCGACAGGATAGAGTGGGACCACCTGCACACTTCGTTAGAACAATTTGGAGTTATGGGGAGCTTTTCTGACTTCCTCCGGAAATTATACCAGGCCCCTACAGCATCCCTTGTGGTTAATGGAGGACTTTCCCCCTCATTCACATTGCAGAGGGGTACTAGGCAGGGATGCCCCCTTCCCCCCTTGCTATTTGACCTAGCCATAGAGCCGCTGGCCTCATATATCAGACAGCATTGTGAAGGCCTCAATATTCTTGGACACAAATACCACTTGTCATTGTATGCAGACAATTTGTTACTGTTTGTGGGTGACCCCCACAACAACTTACAGCCACTCCTAGATATTATCAAAAAAATTGGGTCCTTTTCGGGTTATAGGATTAATATTAACAAGTCCAAAGTTACCTGGTTGCAAAATTCTCACAACACTAAATTGTTAGATACAGGACTCAAGGTTATGGGGGGTCTCTTTAAATACTTAGGGATCCACTTATATATTGATCCTTCTAAGCTGTACCACCTCAATTTCACATGCACTATTGCGAATATCAAGCAATTGTTGTTGAATTGGGCAGGACTTCCCCTTTCCCTCCCGGGTAGAGTTCAGCTTTTTAAAATGGTCACCCTACCTAAGGTCCTCTATCTACTGCATATGCTGCCCCAACTCCTAACTCGTAGAGACTCTGAGTCACTCCAGGCTTCTCTTGGACATTTTGTATGGCAGGGAAAAAAACACAGGATAGGTAAAATGGTCCAGGATTTGTAGGCTGTGGGGGATACAGAACAGTAAGTAAATATTTACAGATTCAAGGTAACTTACATTTCCTTTGGGGCTACACGACAGAAGTGTTTGTTGTATGGCACCGTCAACACCTCACTAGGCTTCACCAGCTCTTCAATCCACTAACCCTAGAACTCATATCCTTTCAGGAATTGCAAAATTTGTACGGTCTTCCCGGGGCACATAGGTTTGCATACTTTCAGTGTAGACACTACCTATATAAGTTGATTTCGGACAAGCTGTTAACTAGTGACCCTTCTAACATTGATAAGTTATGTATTCTAGCCAAGTAAGGTTCTTACAAAATCTCTTACACCTATGACCTGTTGCTTGGACATTTTGAGGACTCTGCCATGCAAGGGATTTTATTGAAATGGTTGAACCATAGAGACCTATCGATAGATTCTGATTTCCTCAAAGCCAGTCTTAGGAAGGTATACACTAGTACAATATCTGCGCACCTGAGAGAGGCACACATGAAATGTATGTATCAATCCTACATTACTCCTGGTCTTTGCTCCAAATGGGCTCCATGGGCTGAAAACATTTATAATAAATGTAGATATCCATCTCCTGACTGGACTCACTTGCTATGGGACTGTCCCAAGTTGAAAAGATTCTGGTATAGAGTCTCTTAATGGTTGACAAGGGTGACAAATCAACAGGTGACTCTCACGGCACAACATGTGATATTCCTGATACCTAAAGATAGAATATATAAGTCTGACATCTTCATAACCACAGGATAATCATTCTGGCGGGGTGGGCTAGAGAGAAAACCCTTCCAGCAACTACTTAACAAGGTGCACACCCAGATGTTGATTGAACAAGCGGACACAAAGGGGGACCCAGAAAAACAAATTAAAAGATTTCTTCATAAATGGGAGCCTTATCTGTTATTTTTACCACCTAGAGTCAGGGATAGTGTCATTTGCTCATTTAGAAACAGTCTATGCATCCTGAATGTGAACCTCAGAGGTAACTGGTGCCCATCTAATTACTAGGTTTAACTAGGAGCTTGTGCAAATACAAATGCGATCCCCTGTGCATTGGTCTGTGGAGGGTGAGTTTGAGGTGCTCCGGGCAAGTGTTATATATGCATAGGTACTTATCTATATATTTATTGTTTTGTTTTCCTTTGTCTCTTATTGTAAAAAACAAAATTGTGTGGACAATCTGAATTCTTGACTCTGCATGACGAATTGGTCTCATGTCACTGCACTTTTCCTTGTTATTTGTCAAGTATGTAGTGGATCTTTTTGTCCTCGCTATAAATAAAGTTCATTATCCTGTAAGTAAAGAACATTGGAATGCGAAATATGCACATTACATATACAGTAAAACTCATAAATACTTAAGTACACCTATATAAACAATATATATATATATATATATATATATATACACGCACACACATATATATACCATTTCCATTTTCGCCCTAATTTTACAAGGTTGGTTTGCATTTCTAACCATCCAATTATAATACCAAGTTGTGCTTACTGCTTAAAGGGACATAATACTCATATGCTAAATTACTTGAAACTGATTGCAGTATAAATGTAAAAAGCTGGCAGGAAAATATCACCTGAGCATCTCTATGTAAAAAAAATATATTTTACCTCACAATTTCATCAGCTCAGCAGAGTAAGGTCTGTGTAAAAAAATATACTTCAGCTGCTGCTCAGCTGCAGGTAAAAAAAAAATGAAGAAATCCAATCAGCATCAGCAGTGCTGAGGTCATGAACTTTTTTACTGTGATCTCATGAGATTTCTCTTAACTCTCATGAGATTTCATAGCGAACTTCCTTAAACGGAATAGGGAAATAATATGAGTGTGCACGAAGCTCACTCCCTTAGCTGTCCCTGGGACAGACATACTGATTTGCTGCTTAAAGTCCTTTGCAATGGGGTTTGAATACTTAGGACATTTTGAGGTAGAATATGTTTCTTTTTTACATAGAGAGGTTCAGGTGATATTTTCTAGTCAGCTTTTTACAGCTATGCTGCATCACTTTCAAGTGTTTCAACATTTGGGTATCATGGCCCTTTAAACAAGGTCAAGTGCAAGATATCACACTAGGTGCTATCAATCTCACTCCAACTTTAATCTAGCCCAAAAATGTTTAGAGGGACAAGAAACCTAATTTTTTTCTTTAATGATTCCGATAGAGAATACATTTTTAAACAATTTTCCAATTTACTTCTATTATCTAATTTGCTTCATTCTCTTTGTTGAAGAAGAAGCAATGCACTAGTGGGAGTTAGCTTGACACATCTGGTGAGTCAATAACATGAGGCATATATGAACTGCCACCAATCAGCAGCTCCTGAGCCTACCTAGGTATATTTTCCAACAAAGGATACCAAAAAAATCAAAACAAATGAATAAAATATCAGTCCTCTTTAAATAAACTGTTTCAAACATATATACCCAGAAAGGAGTTTGTATAAGTATGTCATTTTAATAATGCATGGTTTATTAGGAATGAACATAAAATGCTGATCAGTAGGAATCATACATCTCAGGCAAAACTTAAAATAAAACATAAAGCTACTTTTAACCTGAATTCAATATGTTATATCTAAAGTACCTAGTGGTAAACAATAGTCCTTAAAATGGAAAGTAAACGAAAATCTGTTATAACTGTAATATTGATATGGCATAAAGGTGGGATTATCTTTAGGAACCTATTGCACACATTGATATACTGGTGTGAGAAACTAAATGGAGAAAGTGACAAGGCTTATATTAGTTATAAGGATTTATCATTTATTGCTTCCTCAAAACACATTACCCCAAAAGTTAAGAGTAAATCAAGAAAATAGCTGAGAGTAGATAGAATGTGCAAACAAACTAGTAAAATAAAACAGATTGGGACAATGACACTATAGCCTGTTTATGTATAAAGTTTAATATGTAAATATTTACAAAGACAAAGATCACTAATAAGGGAAATGTCATACTGCTGTCAATTTTACATACTGCCCTAGGCTTCCCTAAAACTACATTCTCTATGAATTCAGGGGAAACAGAGACATCTTAAAACATGAAGAGATCTTAGAACAGAGAGACAATTTTGTATTAGTTTAAGGAATAACCATTCTGTAAATTTTTTATCTTATATTAAATAAGATTCTAAAGTCAAGAAAATTGGATTTACAGTTAATGACAATCGTAAATATTTTGTAAAATAAAAAGATCATAATAAAAGTTTTGAAAAAGTGATACATGTAGTAGTTTACTAAGGGCTAAATCATCTGTTGTAGCTGACAGAAACAACCCTGATGTTGTAAACTGCATTATACAAAATCCTGTTGGTAATTAAGTAAAACAACAACATGCCAGCAGCCTGAAATGAACAGAGACAAATATTCATTACATGGGAGTCACAAACCAGTAATAGTAACAGTAGTTATTGTATAAAGTTATTAAACAACCTGAAAGGAAGGACAAAACTCAGTATGGACCTATCAAACATAAACATACATCTGTTGCA
Source organism: Bombina bombina (assembly GCF_027579735.1). NCBI lineage: Eukaryota > Metazoa > Chordata > Amphibia > Anura > Bombinatoridae > Bombina > Bombina bombina. Next base: position 336,282,891 of record NC_069500.1, on the reverse strand, counting down.
TTGCACTCACACTGGTACCTATATTATATATCAAATGGGTTTTAACTATAGTAAAAGATCCACTCAGATGCTGCACAGAAATAAATCAAAACTGTGACCACCCACAGCTATTAACTCCAATCATGCTCACTAGTAACCCTTTGTTAATTAGCAACCAAGCACTCTAACAACATCACACCCCTAACCAATGAGGAGCCCCCTTTATGATCCCAAAAATGCAACTTCCCTCTAATACCCAAAAGGTCTTCAACACCTAAGCTATATCTAGTACATAAGAGATTCCACTCTAGCCACAAGAAAATAAAAAATTAACACCCATCCAAAATGTATATAAAAAATCTGCTCTCTTTCTTAAGCTAGTTCCAGTTATGTTTAGACTTTTCCAGCCATAGCAACACTATCTTGCAATCTTCTATCTTGTCATAGGTCCTTATTAATATATACATTTTTAAAATGAATACTTTCTGGCTAAGCAAATAGTCAATCTGGTTTGAAGTGAGAGTGTTTAATTGTGAAATTGGGGCATTTCACACTCAGAATGCTTAAATTGTATATCGAGAATAATATTATTTTAATGTTGTTGCATTTTCATCATATGTGAATACTTATCTCCAATTGTTTGGGCAAATGAAGATGCCATCATGAATTAATACGTTTTAAGGAATGTAAAAGTGCAAAAAAAAAAGCATTAATATGTTATGGCGTAATTATTGCACTATTGCTTGTATATACCTGTGTATTTTGCTCCTGCATCAATGCACTACTGGAAGCTAACTAAACACACATCTGATCTACCAATGACAGAGACAACTGTGTGCAACCACCAATCACCAGCTTGCTCTCAATAGTGAACGTATCCCAATGAAGGGATAAAAAAGCGCGCTGATGTTAAAAAAGGATAAAAAATGGATATAATAAGAAAATATATGCAATGTCAAACAAGGTAATATACTTTAAATATAGTAGAACAGGTCTACCGTATTAGTCCCGAAAAATGTCCATATACTGGTGGTAAATTGAAGGGATAAAAGTGTCCTCCTTTTTGATATGGTGAGTCAGGCTGCTCCTCTTGATCCCAGAGAGTGTAGGACAACTGTTAAAATACAAAGAGTAGAGAGAGGGCGCCACAATAGCGTGATACCGTCTGGAAATGCAGGTACAGGTAAAAGTAAGTATTATGCTTGCCAAATAATGTAGCACTGTGCTGTGAGCAGTGCATAAAAGCAGGCTAGCACTTATCAGTGGCTAGTACACTGTGGAAGCCAGGCTCCAAGGGCACTTGTCCTAGTTCCAACTTGATGTATGCCTCCTAATGGCTGGACTTCAAATGCTGCAAAGGTAGAATCTTTCTGTGTGTTGTTCTATTAGTATTCAAATACCACAACACAGACAACTTCCAATAAAATAGCTTTTAATGTTTATGACGCGTTTCTCAACCTCAACTGGGTCGTTCATCAGATAAAAAAAGTGAATGCAATCATTAACAATTGTTGACAATTTATACACATTTGTGTGTCTAAAAAGGAAGTTGTCATCAGATGTTTAATCCAATAGGAATACATTTGTGTGTGTTCAGCTGTGGAAACCAAATCAGGCTCCCAGCTGTTACAAATTGGAAATTTAGAAAGAGTAACAAAGTTAAAATGAGAAATGTATATAAGTAGGAGTCTAAACTTTTTTAACCTGTTAGTTGCATTGTGAAAGTGAAAAAGTAAAACAGTGTTATCACTTTGTTTTCATTAAAAATTGATACATACATAACCTCACTTAATAGTTTGTTGTAATGAACACAATCTTTTTAAATATAGAGGAAGATATGTTTGATTGTAAAAATGACAAAAGGGGTGTGTATGTATGAAAAATGAATTATTCATTAAACAGGGTTTTATATATATATATATATATATATATATATATATATATATATATATATATATATATATATATATATATATATATATATATATATCCCCCCTATATACATGTATTTACATACATATGTATATGCATATATGTATATGGTGTATTGTTTGTAATTATTTGCTTGAAAACGATTGTTTTTTGAAGAAAGGTGTCTTTCTTTCTGTGTATAATGTGTGTTGTTTGTAAATGGTTATTTGATAATTAATGATCTTTGTCTGGATTTTCATTTGTGATATCTGAGGTTTGAAATAAAATGAAGGAGAATTCTAATTAGTGTGATACCTTATTTTTCTCATTGTAGGTTACTGTGCAAATGAGGTCAATTTCTCATTGGTTGATAAAATCAAAATCGTATGATCACTGTCTAGATGTGTGGTTTTGCCCTATTGTACCATGGGTGTATCTGGCCTATGAATGTTGAAATGTGAGTTAGTATATAGTGTTTTGTTGGAATGAGATGAAGAGAGAGTGATGTAGGAGAAAATGATAATATGGGATTCTAATGAGTACTGTGTTGAATGATGTTGATGAGATATGTTCCATGTATTTATGTTTTAGTACTGAATTGTTTTGTATTATATATACTTGGGGAGTGTGTCTAAAAAAGATATTCGATATTGTGATCTCTCTATATATATATATATATATATATATATATATATATATATATATATATATATATTAATATATAAGAAAAAACATATATATGGAAGAAATCTGTTAAAATCCATCAATTGAAGGCTGCTAGATCCAGGTTGGCATTCAACCCTTGTGGATGAAGAGTCTTCAGTCGATAGATCCAGTATGTTTCGCGCTGTCTGTCTGGTGAGCCTGTTGTAATCAGAGCTCTTGGGAATAAAATCAATGGGGATGTATTTGAAAATATATGGATTTCCATTGTGTTTGGTTAGACAATTATTAGGTATGCTATGTTTGATTTACTTTTTTCTGGAATTTTTGCAGTTGCGGTGGTGTTTACCCCATCTGTTTCTCAGTTTTCTGGAGGTGCGGCCTACATATTGGAGGCCACATATGCACTCCATAAGATAAACAGTGAAAGATGAATTACAATTGAAGAAAATGGGAATTTGAAAAATCTCACCAGTAATTGTGGATTTGAAATTTTTGGTACCTGATTTGATAATTTTACAAGAGCCACATCCTGTTTTGCCACATTTGTAGATACCCCGTAGGCCAAATAGTCCCTTGTTTTGGATTGGATTTTGTGATGTTCTGTTGGAAAATTTGTGTTTCACTTTCTTACTGGGAGCTAGCTGATTCCTAAGTGTGGGCGCTCTTTTGTATATGATTCTTGGTGTTTCTTTTACTAAATGTTTAAGAATGGGGTCCCTTTGTATTATATACCAGTGTTTTTTTATTATTATGTGTTGTATTTTATGAAAATCAGAATTGTATTGTGTTATGAAAATGGTTTCCTTCTCTCCAAAAGGTATAACTGTTTTGTTGGTTTCCTTATCTGTTAGGATATCCTCCCTGTTTAAATTTTTGGCTTTTTCAAGGGCCCTATCTAGTAAAATAGGAGGATATTCTTTTTCAATAAACCTATTATATAATACTTGACTTTGTTTCAAAAAAGTGTTGTAGTCGCTACAATTTCGTCTCATCCTTCGAAATTGACTGTAGGGTACATTGTGTATCCAATTCCTGTGATGGTTGCTATGATAATTCAGAAAACTGTTACTTTCAACATCTTTAAAATAGGTCTTGGATGTGATGTTGTGTTCTTCTAAGCTAAGGATGAGATCTAGATATTCAATATTCTGAGTCTGAATGTTTGCCATGAATTCCAGGCCCATATCATTGCAGTTTAGATGTTCTATGAAATTGCTGGCCAAAGATAGATCTCCCTCCCATAAAAAAATCAAATCATTTATATAGCGGCCATAGAAGTCCATAGAATAACCATTTACAAACAACACACATTATACACAGAAAGAGAGACACCTGGGGGGCGGAGCTAAGCCACAGACCTAGATGGCAGCCTTTTTCTAGAGCTCCGTAGTCCCTTAACATTTCGCATAAAATTAACGCTCTTGCTATAGCTGAAATTAAAGAAAAAGCACACCGGAGTATCTAAGGTAACAGTTAGTGCATAAAAGAGAGGAAGTTACAAGGAGCCGCTTCCATAATCAACGCACAAGCCGGAGCTGCGGCCCAGCAAGCGCCTCGTGACATACCCAAAACTGAGCGCACAACCTGAAGCCAGTGATCATTTGTCCCCACCTTATGGTCACTGACCTGACAACCCGCTCGGACTTGCTCAGGTAGACACTGGAGGGTCCGGTCTGATATCGTCATTGCCATCTGAGACGCCGGGCCGCATCCACGTGATTGAATTGGGCCTAGCAGCCGAAAACCATTACCCAGACCACGGAGCTGCCGCCAAGCAGATAACCGCAGCTTCATGTAAGTTACCAAAGTGGGGTCACATAACTTCCCGGGGAAGGGGAGCAGGACACTTAAACCGAAGCCCACATAAACTGACATAAGAGCACTGCTCAAAATCTAACACAGCAAATATTAAGCTGCAAAAGAAAATAAGCAGACTTTGACCCCATCAGAGAACTAATATACACAGTAGAAGGGTGCATAAATACGCTGAACAGACTCAGATTGATAAAACGGAGACCCACAGACTACTGTCCCTACACCCAGAAAAGGATACTTAAAGCAATCTACACAGACCCCTGTGAACTCTGAAAGGGAGGGGGCCCTGGGTGTCCATTACGAAGCTATATAGAATGACAAGTAAAAGAACTGCCAAGCTTTTGAAAAGCACACAGTCAACAGCTATGGAGAACTACTTTACACCAGCAGACCCTGGACCCACGACATGTAGCACAGGGCAGGATAACACCAAACATACAGCAGAGGTGCAGGTTCACGAACCTGAGGTGCAGATGAATGCCCCATCCTATATAACAAAAGAAGACATAAGACACCTCTCCTCAAAAAATGACATCAAAGTGGCCATGCAGGATTTCAAGGCCATGTTTGGGGAACTAAAAAGGGATATCACAACAGTCAAACAACGAGTCACTTTAATTGAGGAGAAACAAGAAACGTTAAGCTCTGATATGCAACACCAAAGCAGCTATATTCAGGCTCAAGATGGCACAGTGCAGGTCCTCATGGACCGTGTGGAAGACCTCGAAAACAGAAGCAGGAGGAACAACCTTAGGCTAAGGGGTATACCAGAAACGGTTGATCCCCCTGTCCTCCAGACCTACATTCAAGACTTTGTGAAACACCTTAAAAGAGATGATTCAGCGCCAGGAGTGCAGATTGAAAGAGCACACAGGGCCCTTAGGCCCAAACCGCCAAGCAGAGCTCCCCCAAGAGACGTTATAATGAAGCTGCTGTCATTCAAGGAAAAAGAAGAAATATTGAGACTAGCTAGAACCCAACAGCCCCTCAACTTTAGAGGCACAGAAATTCAAATTTACTCAGATTTATGCCCAACAACGCTCCAGAAAAGAAAAGATATGAGATTTGTGACAGCAGTCCTCATAGACAAGAAGATCCCTTATAGATGGGGATTCCCAACCTGCCTAATTGCAACGAAAAACAACACGACCCATGTCCTTAAAGCAATAGAGGACCTGCCAGGCTTCAATCAAGCACTTGGTCTTCACATTAATCCACCACAGGACATAGGTGACATCAGTCGCAGAGCACCAGGAAGGCAGCCCAGAGAAGATCACCCACCTGCAGAGCAATAGACTTTTGATTTTTTTTTCTTCTCTTTTGGGAAAAAAGGGAAGGGTATAAGAGAGAATGAGTAAGGAAAAAAGGGTAAAGACTGCCAATGCTAAGGACTAATGTATTGCACTATGTACACTAACCAGACGAAAGACACAGAGGTGCCTATCAGGTCGTATGTTTTATTTGTTGTGCATTTATGATTGTCTGATTTATATTTGCCTACTGTATTACTAGTTTGTGTTCAAGTTTAGAAGTTAACAAGTAGAGCACTTAAACACGGTCTAGTGGAACAACTACACCCAATATAGCATTCATAACATTTAGAGTCACTTAAGAGAGCGGGCATACATTGCACTAGCAACATAAGAGCACGCTTACCAACCTGACACTTTGAAAAAGACCCCAACATCAGCGCCTACATCCCCTCCGATGTATTAGGACAAGTCACCTTGGATAAGACAGAGGGATTTCAATTAGTGGCACATAACCGGGAGGCCTTCATAGTATTAACCATGTAATTGTAATAACTGTACATACCCGGGAAGTAACACAAAGCACTTGAGAGGCAGGTCTCTTAAACGTAAGATAAGCACATTCTATACAACAAAAAGGAAAGAGCTAGCAATAGGAGAAATTATATGTCAGCTCATTTATCTTAATAGTGTACATTGTGTTTGATTGATTTTATGGTTTGTTTGCATTGTATTGGCACTTTCATACACTCTCATACTCCAGTAAATTTAGTGTAACTAGAGAACGTTAATTTACTAAGTTAAGTACATAAGTTCATATTTCCAGCGAAATAACAGGGACAATTACCCTCTGATTTGTTGAAGTAATTGTAAGAGTCAATACCATTGCTTCTTCTTGTCTTCACAGTGAAGACAATTAACCCCTGACCCTACTAACTCTTGACTTTTGGACTCACCTCTCCCTACTGGTTCACTACCCCTCCTTATCCTTACTAACACTACTCCTCGTATCTTCACACTTACACCTACCTTTCGCTCCCTTTCTCCCCTATCTCCCCTCCACCTATCCCCCTTTCACCTTTTAAGTTTGTTTTTTTTTTTTGTTTTTGTTTTTTTTTTCCCCTCTCTCACTCCCCTCTCCCCCTTTCCCTCTACCCCCTCATCTCATCTGCACTAGACCCCTTATACCCTACACAAAATCCTACACAAAATGACGCAAAGGCTGAGGAGGCGCAACCCACGACCAGTGGAGCTTATTACTATTAACGTAAAGGGTATGAACAGCCCCTCTAAACGCTCCATAATTGTCAGAGATATGCATAGAATGGGCGCAGACATAGTATTTGTGCAAGAGACGCACTTCTCAGCAAATCAGGAGCCACATTGGAACTCACACCGATACCCTAATACTGTTTTCGCTTCGGGGCCTCACAAAAAGAATGGGGTGGAAATACTTTTCAGTGCTAACACACCATTCCAGAGTATCCAAACATATAAAGATCCGGACGGCAGGTATCTAGTGGTTACAGGTTTACTACATCATAGACCTATCACTTTAGCGAACATCTACTGCCCGAATCACTCCCAGCACCTCTTCTTACCAAGAGTTATCCGTAAAATTCTAGAATTGAAGGTGGGCATCCTGTATGTTGGTGGTGACTTTAATGCATCTTTAGTCCCGCTTGTGGACACTTCAGATGGCCTCTCTAGCGTCCCGCATAAGACCTTGAAACGTATAGTCACTTCTCTAACTGATTTAGGTATACATGACGTATGGAGGACACACCACCCCTCAGCTAGGAATTATACTTTCTACTCACATCCTCACAGAAAGTATACTAGAATTGATTATCTTTTTACAGACTCGATAGGCCTTACTATCACTAAAAGCAGCAACATCTACTCAATAACCTGGTCGGACCACGCGCCAGTGGGGTGTTCTATCCTGTGGCCCACTGTTCCAATCACGCCCTATATATGGAAGTTAGATGACACTCTTTTAGACGACCCACTATTCAGTGCAGAGTTAAATAAGGCCATCATCGAATACTTCCACCTTAACGCAGACAACCATATACCAGACACAACGATTTGGGAGGCACACAAATGCACCATAAGAGGAATACTCATCAGTAGGGCAGCAAGACTTAAGAAAGCAAGACAGGAGAGATATCAAACTCTATTATCACAGGTAGAGAAGGCAGAACTTGACCACAAAGAGCAGCCAATAGATGACACACTCACAAGAACACTGACCATAGCTAGAGAAGGGCTGGTTAAATTCCTGCAAGAAGAATACCAGAAGCAAGCTCTTAAATTAAGGCAATTGTACTATGAGCAAGGAGACAAGGCTGGGAAATTATTAGCAAGGGCACTAGCACGTAAAAAACTCAAATCCCATGTCCACCAGATGTCAGACGAGGAAGGGAATATTAAAACAGACGCAAACTCAATAGCGGACACCTTTAGAAAGTATTATCAATCATTGTATAACATAAAACAGTCAAATAGCGAAGTTGAGAATCTAGCAGGGAGGGAACGGGAAGAGGCGAAGATAGTAGAGTACCTTGAAAAAGCTGAGCTCCGCAAAATCACAGAGGATGACAAAGAAATGTTGGACTCCCCTGTCTCTCTTATAGAGATTAAACAAGCAATTAAAGATCTTCCTACGGGAAAAAGCCCAGGACCAGACGGCTTCGGCCTTAAGTATTATAAAAAATATGTTGATATCCTAGCCCCAGAGTTATCAAGGATGTTCCAGACCCTATCAAACTCCCCAAACCTACCAAGCACTATGCTAGAGGCATATATTACAGTAATTCCAAAACCTGGCAAACCGCATGACAAACCGGAAAACTATCGTCCGATCTCACTTTTGAACTCGGACGTGAAAATCCTTGCCAGGGTTATAGCCAACCGCCTCAATAGGCTACTACCAACCTTGATCTCAACTGATCAAGTAGGATTTGTTCCAGCCCGCGAGGCGAGAGACAATACCCTGAAAATTTTGCAAATGATTACGTATGCCCAAGTTCACCATCAACCACTCGCCCTGGTCACAACGGATGCTGAAAAAGCGTTTGACCGGGTGAACTGGCTTTTCATTCGCCAAACGCTGAGGAGGTTCGGGTTTGGGAATAACTTTATAAATATGGTTCTGTCTTTATACTCGAACCCAAACGCCAAAAATCAGAGTCAATGGCACGCTCTCAAAGACTTTTGATATCAGAAACGGGACCAGGCAGGGCTGCCCCCTATCACCGCTCTTATTCGCCCTCACCATTGAAGTTTTGGCGAGCAGAATCAGAGCGAACACTCGCATAAAGGGTTTCGCAATTGCAGGGACAGAGCATAAGCTCTCTATGTACGCGGACGATGTCCTACTGACACTATCGGACTCCCCCAACTCACTGAGGGAGGCCCTGTTGGAGTTCTCTGCCTTTGGCGAGGTCTCGAACTTCCTCTTGAACCCTCAGAAATCAGAGGTACTGAATATTACAGAACCAGCAGCGACTTTTGGCCCCCATTTGACTGAGTGCCCTATAAAGATAGCACAGCATACTATCAAATATCTGGGGATTCTTATCTCTCCTGACATACACGAAATCGCGGAGATCAACTATAAACTCATTCGGGACGATGTTATTAAAGACCTAAATAATTGGAAAAATAAAACCATCTCGTGGATGGGGCGAACGAGTGTAGTTAAAATGAACATCCTCCCAAGGGTGTTATACGTCATGCAAACAATACCGATTACCCCAAAGACACCATTCATCCAGCAAATACAGTCAGCCGTCGAGTCCTATATTTGGAATGGGTTAAAGCCCAGAATTAAAAGGCAAACTACCTACCTGCCCAGAGACAGAGGGGGGCTGGGTGTACCTCTACTGAGGGAATACCAACGAGCCATATCTTTGCAAAGATTGGTGGAGTGGAGTCAGAACCTATGCAATAAAGCATGGGTGCAGATAGATAATGATATTATGAAACGCAGCAACACTGGAGCTCAGGCCTGGGTCTCAGCTAAAAATCGCCCACCCGTAATACTGCAGTTCCCCTTACTCTCGGAAGTGTTTTCAACATGGGACAGACTAATTAGAATAGGCCCACAACTATCGTCACTACACTCACCAAACACACCCATACGGGAAAACCCGTATTTGGGAATCAAGAGCACCCCACATACTGTGGGAACACACTACACACTGCGGGAGATCTCTATAGCTAATATTCTGCACCAGGGGAAGCTCAAAACCCAGGCGGAGCTGGTTGAGTGGGCCCCAGACATTTTCACCTCGTGGTTTAGGACGACTCAGGTAAAACACTACTTTGACACACACAAAGATAAGACGGCACTATCTAGGAATAGATCACCATTAGAGATCCTTTGTGTGATGCCACAAACACCAACCCACCTCATTTCAAGGATCTACAAACTCCTTATATCAAGGGAAGGAATCACCCTTCCGAGCTACACGTTAGCCTGGCAGGATGAGTTGGAACAGGAGATAGAATATGGTGACTGGCTTAAGATCTTCGGGAGAGCTAGGAGAGCGTCCATATCCATGAAACTGCAGGAGGCCCACTATAAATTGCTTAGCAGATGGTACCTCACTCCCCACAGACTGCAAAAAATCTACCCCCACGCAAATGGGGGGTGTTGGAGAGGATGCGGGGGAGAGGGAACTCTTCTTCACATCTGGTGGAGCTGTCCACACGTAGTTTCCTACTGGGAAGAGGTGCTGGGAGACATGAGCAGAATTCTGGGATTAATCATTCCACCGAAACCCTCATACCTGATCTACCACGAACTCCCCAAAATAGTGGGGGAACACAAATATCTGCTGTTCCTGCTCATGTTGAACGGCGCAAAAGAACTGATTCCTAGGCACTGGAAAACAACCCGGACACCAGGACTGTCAGAATGGAGAGTCAGGGTACGGGACTTACTAAACCTTGAAAGATATCACTACCTTAAGATTGGTAAACTTGCTACTCATGAGATGATGGCCCTGACTTGGGCAGGTAAGGGACTATAAAGCAATGCAAGAAAGGCACCTACCGAACTAACAGAAATCAGCTTACGACAATTGACATAAGGCAACCCTTGCCTACTGACTCCCCTCCCACCTCCTACCAGACTACACTCCCTCTTATCCCCTCTTCCCTCTCCCCAGCACCCTCTCCCTTTCCTATCTCCCCTCTCCCTCCCCTTTTTTTTTTTTTTTTTTTTTTTCTCCTCTCCTCCCTCCTCTTCTCTTTCTCTTCCCTCCCTCTCCCCTCTCTCTCTTTCTTCCTCTCCCCCTTCCCCCACTCCCTTGAATATTAACACCTCTTTCCCATAATTTCATTTTCACTTGCCCTGCGCCCATAAGGGCGACAACCTCAGGAACTTGATACTCAGCAAAATGTCTGAAAAAGCTGAGGTCATAAATGTTACAGTTTGTATAATCCTGATGTTAAATTTCAATGAACATGTTACCATATATATGTTAATTATCCCACACAACGGGTTTTATTACTTGTTGTAACGAGCTCAAAGTCCAGCTTTAAAGAAGCTCGAACAACCTAGTATCCAAACACTATTGCCTTGTATAATATAATAATAATATGCATATGTACATCGTGTTAATTTATGTATTGATATTTTGCATTATTACTTTGTTGTAAAGCTTCCTTATTTTTTTTTTCTCATAAATAAAGCTTGTTTGAAAACAGAAAGAGAGACACCTTTCTTCAAAAAACAATCGTTTTCAAGCAAATAATTACAAACAATACACCATATACATATATGCATATACATATGTATGTAAATGCATGTATATAGGGGTGTATATATATATATATATATATATATATATATATATATATATATATATATATATATATATATATATATATATATATAAACCCCTGTTTAATGAATAATTCATTTTTCATACATACACACCCCTTTTGTCATTTTTACAATCAAACATATCTTCCTCTATATTTAAAAAGATTGTGTTCATTGCAACAAACTATTAAGTGAGGTTATGTATGTATCAATTTTTAATGAAAACAAAGTGATAACACTGTTTTACTTTTTCACTTTCACAATGCAACTAATTAAAAAAGTTTAGACTCCTACTTATATACATTTCTCATTTTAACTTTGTTACTCTTTCTAAATTTCCAATTTGTAACAACTGGGAGCCTGATTTGGTTTCCACAGCTGAACACACACAAATGTATTCCTATTGGATTAAACATCTGATGACAACTTCCTTTTTAGACACGCAAATGTGTATAAATTGTCAACAATTGTTAATGATTGCATTCACTTTTTTTATCTGATGAAACGACCCAGTTGAGGTTGAGAACGCGTCATAAACATTAAAAGCTATTTTATTGGAAGTTGTCTTTGTTGTGGTATTTTAATACTAATAGAACAACACACAGAAAGATTCTACCTTTGCAGCATTTGAAGTCCAGCCATTAGGAGGCATACATCAAGTTGGAACTAGGACAAGTGCCCTTGGAGCCTGGCTTCCACAGTGTACTAGCCACTGATAAGTGCTAGCCTGCTTTTATGCACTGGTCACAGCACAGTGCTACACTATTTGGTAAGCATAATACTTACTTTTACCTGTACCTGCATTTCCAGACGGTATCACGCTATTGTGGTGCCCTCTCTCTACTCTTTGCTCTCAATAGTGTAGAATATTCACATACTCCTTTCTCAACAAGGTATACCAACAGAACACATTAAATTTGTAGCTAACGTGTCTTCTGAATCATGCAGGTTTAATTGTAAGTTTTATATCCCTTTGAGAAGTATATGTATGTGTTTATAATAGGTACATTTGTTTTTGTATTTTTATCAGATTTTTTTCCTTTTTACTTTTAGATCACCCGTAAAAAAACAGATTGAAGAGACATAAAAGTGAATTCAAGCTCTGTGAAAGGGCATTTCAAATTCACTTAAAGCATTTTGCAATATGTTTGTACTGGCATAAATGTGCTACTGAGAAACATGTCCACAGATTATGTTACATTGATTTAAACCTAAAGGTGCACACTATTTGCAAATATTCATATTACTGAACAGTTATGTATTCAGCAACAGGCAAAAAATAAAAAAATAAAATTACTTTGACTACACCTATAATCGAACATTGGTCTGTCCAATAATTCAATTTCATATAGCCCCAGCATTAGTTATTGTGGGCTGCTAGGGATTGAAGCCCCATGTGTGCTTGAATGCCCTAAGGGCTTTAATGTTGCACAATATTGTTTTTTTTATAGTTTTCTATTTTTTCACCATACAGGTTGGTTTCTCTTAGGCAGTCTTTGATCGCTGGTTACAACTGCTCTTATGTGAGCTTACAATTTGCATAACTGTTCTCTAAGTTAAAAGGTTTATAAAAAAACACCTGTGTGAGATTATTGCATTCTATGACATAATTCATAATGTACTTTAGCTGCACTTTATCAATAAACATTCCATGTTGAAGCAAAAACTAACTGTGCTAATCTTTAGGAAATTACATAGATTGAAATCTTATTGATTATAATTTTACTATCTTAGGTGTCTATTGCAATCTTGCCAATAATCTTCATTGATTCCCAATACTCTTTTTCCAGCATAGCATTGATCACAATCCAAATGATAACGCTATTTCTGTACTGGAAAAATATTGAATATTGGAAAAGTCACACAGCATGGACAACATCAATTTCTGCAAACACAATCCCTCAGACAACATTTCATTGACAACAAAAAAAGACATTTAAAATTCAACAGCTAAAGGCACATCGAAAGATATCACACATGCAAATAATGACACTGATGATGGTACCCATGTAAATAATAGTAAAGATCCTGTTTGATGATGATCAATGCATGCCAAATAATACATAATTATCAACAATTTAATGTAAGAACACAAAAACATACAGGTATTGTTGACAGTTATTGATATTTATTGATATCAATAATATTGTTGACATTTATTGATATCAATAAAATATGCAAACCTACCACAAATTGGCACAAAAAAGCATTTTAATTATGGAATTAAAAAAAATAATAATATATATATATATATATATATATATATATATAATACATATACTGTAATACATATCCACACACACACCTTTGAGCCCTTCCCAGTCTTATACATTGAAACATGCTATATTATTTGTATTCAGTTTTAATTTTTTTCAAAGTGTTTTAATGTTCTACATAGAATTTTTATTTTTATATCTATCTATCTATCTATCTATCTATCTATCTATCTATCTATCATCTATCTATCTATCTATCTATCATCTATCTATCTCTTTCTATATATATATATATATATATATATATATATATATATATATATATATATATATATATATGTGCATCCATGCAGATTTCCTGCATAATAAATTCATCCTTAAGTTATACAACTCTGCCCTCAGCCTGGCCAAACAAGTCTTGTATTAACTCATGCATCCAACCCCAGAAAGCTGTTCTCAACCTTTAACTCTCTATTACCTCCACCTGCACCTCCACTCACTACCAAACTCACAGCTGAGATTATTGCTGATCACTTCAAAAACAAAATTGACGCAATTAGAAAAGAGAAAAGACATCTCTCCCTCACATCCCTCAAACCCATCCCTCCTGCCCACCCCTTCCATTAAAAAAACCTCTCTGCTACTTTCCTCCTGTAACATAGGAAGAAGTCTCTGTACTCCTATCTTCGGTGTATCTCAGAACCTGCCCACATTATCCTATTCCTTCACAACCTTTTCCCTCTCTCTCTGCTTCACTAACCCCTGCCCTAACTCATCTCTTCAACCAGTCTCTCACCACTGGCACATTTCCTGATACATTCAAGCATGCATCAGTCACACAAATTCTAAAAAAGCCCTTGCTTAACCCCTCCATCCCTTCTAACTATTGGCCGGTCTGCTTATTTCTCTTAACTTCTAAATTATTAGAATGACTGGTCTATAATCACCTAACTCAATTTCTATAAACAAACTCCTTACTTGATCCACTACAATCTGGTTTCCGACTGAAACACTCAACAGAACTCGCTCTTATTAAAGAAAAAATGATCTGTTTTCAGCTAAAGTAAAGGGCCACTACTGATTACTAATTCTTCTGGACCTATCCGCTTTTTTGGACACAGTTGACCATCCTCCCCTCCTAAAAATCCTACATTCATTTGGCATCCAAAACACAGACAGCCCTCTAATGGTTTGCTTCATATCTGTTGAACTGCTCATTTTCAGTTTCCTTTAACATCATATGCTCTGATGTTTTGCCTCCCTCAGTTGGAGTACCACAAGGCTCTGTCTTGGGTCCCTTGCTTTTCTCTCTCTATACATCCTCCCTTGGAAAACTTATACCCTCCAGTGATTTTTAACCTTTTTTTGCTGTGGCACACTTTTTTACATTAAAAAATCCTGTGGCACACCACCATCCCAAAATTTAAAAAAAATCACACATTGTAGCCTAATACAGCATATATATATATACACATACACACAAACACACACATACTGTATGCATTGTGCTGTTATGCCATGCCTCCTACAAACTACCCCTGCACTGGGAGTAAAAAACAAGCAAAGTTTAAAAAATATGTCACACTGTTGTCAGTCTGCCGCGGCACACCTGAGGATTTCTCACGGAACACTAGTGTGCCACGGCACACTGGTTGAAAGACACTGCTAATATACCTTTTATGCTGATGATACCCAAATCTATCTTTCCTCTTCTAATATCTCTCTCACTTTACTCAACCAGATTACCAACTGTCTCTGCAATTTCCTCTTTGATGTCTTTGCACTACCTGCAACTCAATCTGTCAAAAATTAAGCTTCTTCTTATCCCCCACTCTTCGAAAAATCAGGCACCAGACATTCCTTTGACAGTTGGAGACTCTATTCTCAACATCTCACTCCAGGTCCACTGTCACACTTGACTCAGAAATCACATTCCCCCTACATATACAAGCACTTACCAAATCCTTCCGTTCACACCTACCCAACTTTTTCAGAATTTGTCTTTTCCTTACTTCAACTCAACTTCTAAATGGCCAAAATACTGCTTCTCCTCCCTCCAAATGATTATGAATTCTTCATCTAGACTTGTCCACCTAAGTTGCTGATCTACATCAGCTGCTCCACTCTGCCACTCTCTACACAGGCTACCCATACACTCCAGAATACAATTTACAGTATTAACCCTAACCTACTAAGCACTCAACAGTCTCACTCCCAAATATATTTCCTCTCTCATCTCTAAATATTCCCTGACCTGTCCTCTTCGATCAACCTCCGACCTATGTCTCTTTACTCTTATTATCTCTAAGTCCAAATTTTACCACCAAGACTTCTCACGTGCTGCTCCTGTCCTCTGGAATTCTCTACCCTGTTCCATAAGACTGCTTCCAACCTTGTAAAGTTAAAAACTTATTTAGTGAGTCACTTGTTATCTGACCAATGTTTGTTAGCATTGCCAGTGTGGGGAAATGGACATTTAATAGCATGGGAGGGATCAAGTTAATTTGTGTTGGATTGGGATCAATTTGAATAATTTTTTTTTGCCAATCTTATTTTTCAAATATTGAAGATGAATATAAGAATGAATGGGATTGACCTCTTAGACTGATAAAACTTTTGATACAAGCTCCAATTTGCTTTTATCTTGCTGTTGCTCTAGCAGGTGAAATAAAAACTGCCATAAATTGAATTTTTAGAACCAATGTAACTTGTACTTACATATACACCTTGTAAGTTATGCAAGTTTGGAGTTGTATTAAATTTGGAAGATTTTTGTTAATTTGAGATATATAGTTTTGTGTATTGGCCAGACAGACAAACAGATAGACAAGAAGTTAGAGGAACTGTTTGAGAAAGCAACCTGGATGGAATGTATATCCCTTAAAATGGGATATACATAAATTAGGGACTTCCTATGGTATTTTAACGCTAATTAAAATGTGATACTTAAAAAAAGTGAATTAAGATATTTGAGAATTAGAAGAGCTCATTGGAGAAAATATAACTGATTTTGTGTTCATGCTTTAATCTCTACTGAAGATTCAATAAAAGCATATTTATTGCAACATACCAACAGTATCCTTGATGCACCAAGGCTGTTCTTCTTCCTTTGATGTCATTATGAAAAGAAAGCTGGAAAAAGTAAGTGCTTTGATTAATATCAAAATATTTCAGGGGATCGGGACAAGCAATGTAACACAAATATGCAGAGCAAACCAATTAATCTGAGTTTCTTTATGAAATGTTTTCACCTGTGGCTATGGTGGACTTACAGTTTGCTTCTGGAAGTTATTATTTTATTATGAAATGTAAACATACTAAAGGATTTATAAGTCTCCAGATATCTCAAAAGATATAGTACCTCTATGCTATTATGATGTTTTGAGACTCAAATAATAAACAAGGTATTTCAAATATATTTATTTTACTAGTAACATTAAATTTCACTGAAACTTAGTGCACATGTATTATATGTGTTTAGTTCTGTGGTTTATATATACAACGTGTTAGAAGGTAATGACTGCAGATATGTAACAGCTTAGCTCATTTGTATGGACCTTTGCACACGCCCTTTACTATGGAATCCTATAAAATTTGGTGGCTACAGTGACACTCAATAATCAGCCTGATGGGATGCAGATGGTGGAACAGGGGTAACTGATGACTTCAACAAAGTTTCCTGATGCAAAAGAGAGGGTAAAGATCACTACCTCAACTTAAAGCAATTGAATATGTAGAGTACAACAAGTGAAGTTTTATACCTGAACGTTTTATAGCTATCAGAGATTAACAGGAAACAAGCCGGTAACTTTGTCCGGATCAGGAACTTTTAAGCAGTCTGAGTTTACAAAAGTACAGCAGGGAGCACACAGGAGAAAAGCCGATAATTTTGTCAGGGTCTAAATTTGCAGTTTTACAGCAGAGAGCACACAGAAAAATAATCCAGTAACAAAACCAAAGTTGGATGACAAACAGGAGAAAGGAACATCAGGAGAGTGGTGGTTGCAGGTGTAATATCTGAAGGAAAGATGAGCATCAATTAATTTCTTTTAAACTACTGCCTGGCGTTGGTTCCTAATAGCGTTGTATGGAGAGTCTGAACCTGCCCCAAGCCCCTCTTAGGAGTGTGAAACAAAGTTCTAGGTTTGGGTAGCTAACTTCTCCACTGCAGTTAAGTAGATCAATCTTTCAATTTGTTCTAATTAAAAACAAAATAGGAAAATTGAATTGCAAACAAACTTACCTAAAACAGGGAAATTCCTGGTTTCTGCTTTTTTGGTGTAAATTTGAAACGTATGGTCACTTTTATTAAACACTGGGCGTACTATGTCCACATCTGTGTCTGTCCAGCATTGCACAGTTATTATTGTGCAAGATATATGCCACCTCCCTCTCCTCCTGCAAAGTGCAGCTCCTCTCCCTCTTCAGGGTCATCTGTGATTGGGCTCCTCTTTGCCCCAGGTGTTTCTGCTTCTTTCCTGCCTCCATGGAGCACATTTACATTATTGCAAATAATCTGATGTAAAATAGTAAAAATGTTGCATCATAAAATCCCACAGAGGCCTAGATTTAGAGTTGGGCGGTAGCCGTGAAAACCAGCGTTAGAGGCTCCTAACGCTGGTTTTTACCGCCCGCTGGTATTTGGAGTCAGTCAGGAAAGGGTCTAACACTCACTTTGCAGCCGCGACTTTTCCATACCGCAGATCCCCCTATGCCATTTGCGTATCCTATCTTTTCAATGCCGGTATTTAGATTCTTGGCTGAAGTGAGCGTTAGAAATCTAACGACAAAACTCCAGCCACAGAAAAAAGTTAAGAGCTTTCTGGGCTAACGCCGGTTTATAAAGCTCTTAACTACTGTGCTCTAAAGTACACTAACACCCATAAACTACCTATGTACCCCTAAACCGAGGCCCCCCCACACCGCCACCACTCTATTAATTTTTTTTAACCCCTAATCTGCCGCTTCGTACACCGCCGCTACCTACATTATCCCTATGTACCCCTACTAATCTGCTGCCCCTAATACCGCTGACACCTACATAATATTTATTAACCCCTAATCTGCCACCCCCAACGTCGCCGCCACCTACCTACACTTATTAACCCCTAATCTGCCGACCGAACCGCACCGCTACTTTAATAAATGTATTAACCCCTAATCCGCCTCACTCCCGCCTCAATAACCCTATAATAAATAGTATTAACCCCTAATCTGCCCTCCCTAACATCGCTGACACCTAACTTCAAACATTAACCCCTAATCTGCTGACCGGAGCTCACCGCTATTCTAATAAATTTTTTAACCCCTAAAGCTAAGCCTAACCCTAACACTAACACCTCCCTAAGTTAAATATAATTTTTATCTAACTAAATAAATTAACTCCTATTAAATAAATTAATCCTATTTAAAACTAAATACTTACCTGTAAAATAAACCCTAATATAGCTACAATATAAATTATAATCATATTGTAGATATTTTAGGATTAATATTTATTTTACAGGCAACTTTGTATTTATTTTAACCAGGTACAATAGCTATTAAATAGTTAATAACTATTTAATAGTTACCTAGTTAAAATAATTACAAAATTACCTGTAAAATAAATCCTAACCTAAGTTACAATTAAACCTAACACTACACTATCAATAAATTAATTAAATAAAATACCTACAATTATCTACAATTAAACCTAACACTACACTATCAATAAATTAATTAAATACAATACCTACAAATAACTACAGTTAAATAAACTAACTAAAGTACAAAAAATAAAAAAGAACTAAGTTACAAAAAATAAAAAAATATTTACAAACATTAGAAAAATATTACAACAATTTTAAACTAATTACACCTACTCTAAGCCCCCTAATAAAATAACAAAGACCCCCAAAATAAAAAATGCCCTACCCTATTCTAAATTAAAAAAGTTCAAAGCTCTTTTACCTTACCAGCCCTGAAAAGGGCCATTTGCAGGGCATGCCCCAAATAATTCAGCTCTTTTGCCTGTAAAAAAAAACATACAATACCCCCCCAACATTACAACCCACCACCCACATACCCCTAATCTAACCCACACCCCCCTTAAATAAACCTAACACTAAGCCCCTGAAGATCTTCCTACCTTATCTTCACCATGCCAGGTTCACTGATCGCTCCAGGCTCCGAAATCTTCATCCAAGCCCAAGCGGGGGCTGGCGATCCATTATCCGGCTGAAATCTTCTATCAAGCGGCGGCTGAAGAGGTCCAGAAGAGGCTCCAAAGTCTTCATCCTATCCGGGAAGAAGAGGAGATCCGGACCGTCAACCATCTTGATCCAAGCGGCATCTTCTATCTTCATCCGATGACGAACGGCTCCATCTTGAAGACCTCCAGCGCGGATCAATCTTCTTCTTCCGACGTCCAACTGAATAATGAAGGTTCCTTTAACGGACGTCATCCAAGATGGCGTCCCTCGAATTCCGATTGGCTGATAGGATTCTATCAGCCAATCGGAATTAAGGTAGGAAAATTCTGATTGGCTGATGGAATCAGCCAATCAGAATCAAGTTCAATCCGATTGGCTGATCCAATCAGCCAATCAGTTTGAGCTGGCATTCTATTGGCTAAACGGAATTGTGAACGAGCACGTTTTTGAAGCTGGCCGCGTCCGTAAGCACCGCTGGAATTTAGAGTTGCAGTGGAGGTAAATATGCTCTACGCTCCCTTTTTTGGAGCCTAACGCAGCCATTCTGTGAACTCTAAATACCAGCGGTATTTAAAAGGTGCGGGGAAAAAAAAGCACGCGTAGCTAACGCACCCCTTTGGCCGCAGAACTCTAAATCTAGCCGATAGTTAGCATACTTTTCCACATTATGTTACCAGTTGACAAAAAATTATTGGCGAGGGATAATTGCAAAGCAGGTCTTTTACACATGTTTACTTTTAACCATCTCTGTTTTATAGTCTGTCAGTATTGGGTGTTAGACATTTAAATATTAATGTGTTTTCAAGACCTGTTGGAAATGTGTTATAATGGAATCAGGACCACAGCATCTAGAAAGGCATTTAGCTATCCTGCACTTAAAATATAATTTTTCATACTTGCATACTTGATTGTAATTACATTAATATTGTTTTTTTAAACAGAATTTCTATTAGCAATTATGTTGTCATGATTTAGATTTGCCATTCCATCTTGTTTGTTGGTGTCCAAGATCTTTTTTTGTGCAGATTAAAAAAAAAGTAAAAAAAAAACACGAAATCCCAAAATTGTATTTACATAATCGAGATTTACAATATATTGATGATTGAGATTGGGATTTTCTTGGCATAATGCATTTCATGCATACAATGAGCAGCTATAAAAGAGTTAAATATTGATATTTATGTAGGGGCCCACCCTGTGCACTGATACAACTGGTCAATTTCAATTCCAGTTACGGAAACATGGTCACCTCAGTGATTATCTGACTAGCGTGCCCTCAATAGCTCCTGAATTTAAAATAAAGGTTTACCCCCATATAAAAAGGGCTTTTAGGCATTTTAGATAACTTTGATATGTAAACTCATATAGAGGTGCCTATGAGACCCATTTATCAAGCCCCGTATGGAGCTTGTGGGCCCGTATTTCTGGAGAGTCTCCAGACTCGCCAGAAACAGCAGTTTAGTCTAAAGGCCAGTGCTCTACAACCCTGTCCGCCTGCTCTGAGCAGGTGGACAGGAATCGCCACAATTCAACCCGATCGAGTAAGATCGGGTTGATTGACACCCCCTGCTGGGAGCCGATTGGTATTGCAATGGTATTCCTCTCCTCACTCAGCGAGGTCTGTCGGACCTGATCCGCACTGTCGGATCAGGTCTGACAGACCTTTGATAAATAGGCCACTATGGGCTGTACTCAAATAATTTCAAATTTTATTTCCTTTAGGTGATCACTATTATCACAGAGATTCCCTGGCTATTGAAACCTATGCAAGAAGCAACTGGAGTTTGACTACTTGCACTTTACCTCTTGTGCCCAACATTTGGTATATATATATATATATATATATATATATATATATATATATATATATATATATATATATATATATATATATGTAAAGGTGGGGACTTTTATGGTAACGTTTCATGGTTTGCAGACCCATTCCTCAGACCAAGCTTGGTCTGAGGAAGGGGTCTGCGAACCCCAAAACGTTACCATAAAATAAAATGAATAAAAAAATTGACCTTAATCCAGTGAGTGTAGCCCCCATCTTTACTTCCATTAATATTTTGACTTTGCACCTTGGTCGATGACCAACTTGAATTGTGAGTGCAGATACACGAGAAGTATATATATATATATAAGGAAACAAGGAAACTCCTCGGCACACCAGGGATGCGATAAGTAAAAGCAAGTCTTTATTCGGTTATAATAATAAAACCATAATCCACATACAGCAACTTGATAAAATCATGGTATTGGAACAGGAACAGGGGGAGCATCACCCTCCTGTGACATCATATGCGTTTCATGTCTCTGGGGCACTTGTTCAAAGAAAGATGTTGGGGCTCCAGTGTATCCTTAAAACTTAGACTTTTATTGAAGCAATCCACAGTAAAAACACATATGCACTAACAGTACATAGATAGCAGCTCCTGTAGCAGACAGGCAATGGAGACAGCTGGGTCAAGATGCAGCAGACATGTTTCATGCCTTCCGGCACTTGTTCACTGCTCACAGGTGACCCAGCAATCACACCTTAAGTAGGGTTTCCAATTAAAGGTATATACATAAATTCATAAAGTCTCCATTTAAGCCTATATCAATTAGTTTCTTAACTTCTGTAAAACACATTTAACGCTACTAGTGTCCTTTATTCTTTATTAATTAAATCTAACTTATAGTAAACTTGTTCTATATAGCAATGATAAATATAATTTATATGTTCACACTTGTAGCTATTAATGGGGCACTAAACACATAGATCTATGTCTCTTCTGAAGTTCAGGCCATGGGGAATAATTGTATTGAGGGTAAAAATCCAAAATATTTCTCTGGTATTTAGTTTTGCCTCTCTATCCCCACCTCTCTTCCATACTGGTACATGATCTATAGCCTGTATACTGAGTAAATTGGGATCTGCATTATGAAGTTCCCTAAAGTGTCTGGCAATGGGGGTGTCAGATTCTGTATCCTCAATAGATCTAATGTGAGCAAAAAACCTGTCCTTAAGGGGTCTCTTTGTTCTTCCTACATACAGCTTAGAGCACCCCCTACAGGTCAATAAGTATATTACATGAGTTGTGTTACAATTCATGCAAACATTTATTTTGTAGGTTTTCTGTGTATGGGTGGATATGCAACTATCTCCCTCAGAAACATAGTTACAAGTCTTACATATGTTTCTCCTGCATTTAAAAAAACCTTTTCTCTTTTTAAGCCAACAGTTATTGGGTTTGATAGAGCAATCAGAAGGGGACACAGTATTACCTATTGATTTTCCTTTCTTAGATCTAAATTCACAGCCATCTTGTATGACTTGTTTTAGATCTGGATCTGTATATAAAATCAGTAAACATTCTTTTATAATCTGACATATTTTCCCATATTCAAGACTATATGTGGTTATAAATTTGGGCTTCTGCTGTTTAATCATTAACCCCTTATTGTTCTGTTTATCCTGATATCTCAAAGATCCTCCCTAGACAGACTGTCTACCAAGAGTATTATTTAAATATAATTAACTCCTATTGAAATATTGTTAATATTTTTAATGGTGTCATCCCTCCCTCTCTTTCTCTGCCCACCTGGCTAGGGTGTAACATGTTCCAGCCCAGTATGGAACCCCTTAACGTGCAAGCATAATAAGGTGGAAATAAATTAATGCTTGGGCTTAAGGCACTAGATTCCGCAGTGCTATTAACAAATGCGGAGTACAACAAAACAATTATAGGGATCAAATGGGTAGAAGGCCCTGCCAACAGTTGCACTGTTGTAGTCAGCTCTTGAGAAGGTGATCAACAAACAGCTGGACTCTTAGGCTTACATGCTAAGGGGGTTCAGGGGATATCAATGGAGGAGAGGAACTGGTATAAAGAAAGGTTAGCGTAGGTTGTATGCATCCCTGAACAGTATAGTCTTTAGGGAGCACTTGAAGCTTTTAAAACTAGAAGAGAGTCTTGTGGAGCAAGGCAAAGAGTTCCACAAGATGGGAGCCAGTCTGGAGAAGTCCTGTAAATGGGAGTGTGATGAAGTAACAAGAGAGGAGGAGAGTAGGAGGTCGTGAGCAGAGCGAAGGGGACGGGAGGGAGAGTATCTGGAGACAAGGTCTGAGATATAGGGGGGAGCAGTGCAGTTGAGGGCTTTGTGTGTCAGAATGAGAATTTTGTGTTTGATCCTAGAGGCAAGAGGAAGCCAGTGAACAGATTGGCAGAAAGGTGCAGCAGATGAAGAGCGACGTGTAAGGAAGATGAGTCTGGCAGAGGCATTCATTATGGATTGTAAAGGAACTAGGCGGCAGGTGGGGAGACCAGAGAGGACAGAGTTTTAGTAATCGAGGCGGGAGAGAATGACAGAGTGGATTAAAATCTTAGTTGTGTCTTGTGCATGGAAGTGTCTAATTTTAGAGATGTTTTTAAGGTGAAAGCGGCAGGCTTTAGCCAATGACTGAATGTGAGGAGTGAAAGAAAGATATGAGACATCGGGCATGCGGGGTAGGGGTAATGATGGAGTTGTCAACAGTTATAGAGCGTTTGGGGGTGGAGAGTTTAGAAGAAGGGGGGAAAATAAGGAGCTCAGTTTTGGAGAGATTTAGCTTGAGGTAGTGAGAGGACATCCAGTTGGAGATGTGAGGAAGACAGTTAGTGACACGGGTTAGCAAGGAAGGAGAAAGGTCTGGTGCAGAGAAGTAGATTTGGGTGTCATCGGCATACAAATGATATTGTAAACCGTGGGACTTTATTAGGGAACCTAGTGATGACGTGTAGATTGAGAAGAGAAGGGGACTGAGGACAGAGCCTTGCGGTACTCCGACAGAAAGTGGTGACGTGGCAGCGGAGGCCCCAGAGAAGGCTACACTAAAGGTACGGTTTGACAGGTAGGAAGAGAGCCATGAGAGGGCTATGCCACATATTCCAAAGGATTGGAGGGTTTGGAGCAAGAGAGCGTGGTCAGTGTCAAAGGCTGCGGACAAATCAAGGAGGATAAGCAGAGAGAAGTGGCCTTTTGATTTTGCTGTAAGTAGGTCATTGGTAACCTTAACAATTGCTGTCTCTGTGGAGTGATGGGGAGGAAATCCAGATTGCATTGGGTCAAGGAGGGAGTTTATTGTAAGGAAATTGGATAGGCATGCATAAGCTAGTTTTTCGAGAAGCTTTGATGCAAGAGGGAGGAGGGAAATAGGGCGGTAGTTGGATGGGGAGGTAGGATCAAGGGAAGGTGTTTTGAGGATAAGTGTGACCAGTGCATGTTTCAGCGATGAGGGAAATATACCGGTGCTGAGGGAGAGATTGAAAGTGTGTGTGAGTATAGGGGTAAGGGTGGCAGAGAGGGAGGGGAGTAGCTGTGAGGGGATAGGGTCAAGGGGACAGGTAGTTAGGTGAGAGCACAGTATAAGTGCTGAAACTTCTTCCTCAGTAACAGGGGAGAATGAACTAAGTTTAAGGTTATGTGGGTTGTGGTTGATTGACAGCATTTGAGGGGGTGAGAGAATTGAATTATGTTGAGAGCTGATTTCACTTCTGATGGAGTCGATTTTGTTATTGAAGTGGTTGGCAAAGTCTTGACCTGACAGAGAAGTTGTATTAGGAGGTGGGGGAGGGCGGAGAAGAGTATTGAAAGTGGAGAACTAGAGATAAGAGTAGAGAAATAGTGTTGCTTATGGAAATTAAGGGCAGAGAAGTAGGAGTTCAAGATAAATTTGTAATGTTGAAAATCAGCTGAACTCCTAGATTTTCTCCAGTGGCGCTCAGCAGTATGGGAACATCTGCGTAGGTATCGTGTCAGAGGAGTATGCCAGGGCTGAGGATGAGTGCTTGATTTCCGAGCTATGGTAAGAGGGGCGGGATTGTCAAGGACGGATGTAAGGGTGGAATTATAGTGGCAGATAGATTGGTCAGGGCATGAAAAGGAGGAGAAGGATGAGAGGAGAGGTTTGAGTGAATTAAAAAGCTGTTGTTGATCTAATGACATAATGCTTCTGTGAAGTTTGGTGTGAGGAGCAGAAGGAGGGAGAGTTGTAGGGAGGGATGATATGTTGCAAGTAAGGAGATGATGGTCAGAAAGAGGAAAGGGGGAGTTTGTGAAGTTTGAGAGGGTGCATCGATAGCTAAAGATCAGGTCAAGGGAGTGACCATCTTTGTGAGTGGTAGAATCAGTCCATTGTGACAAACCAAAAGAGGAAGTGAGTTGCAGAAGTTGTTTTGCAGAGGAGGTAGTGGGATTGTCAAGAGGGATGTTGAAGTCACCAAGAATGAGGGAAGGGGTGCCTGAGGAAAGGAAATAAGGTAGCCAGGCAGCCAAGTTATCTAGAAATTGAGTTGAGGAGCCAGGAGGACGGTATATGACTGCAACACATATAGAAAGAGGAGAGAATAAGCTAATCATATGAGTTTTGAATGAGGAATATGTGAGGGAAGAGATGGGATGTATTTGTTGAAAGGTGCAACGAGAGGAAAGTAAATTACCTACACCACCTCCTTGTCTATTACCAGACCTAGGAGTGTGGCTATAAGGATTGAACATCACATGGCAATTAAATGAACATTAGAAATAAGACATTGGATAACAGTACAACAGATGTAGGACTAAATTAACAAACTAAAATCATTTGCTCTATGTAAATATTCATGTACCAGAAGAGAGTTACAGGAGAGTAAAAAACACCAGAGTGCAGTGAATAGTTGCAGATTGACAGGGTCTCTATTCACGTACCAGAAGAGAGTTACAGGAGAGTCAAAAACACCAGAGCGCAGTAAATAGTTGCAGATTGACAGGGTCTCTATTCACGTACCAGAAGAGAGTTACAGGAGAATAAAAAACACCAGAGTGCAGTGAATAGTTGCAGATTGACAGGGTCTCTATTCACGTACCAGAAGAGAGTTACAGGAGAGTAAAAAACACCAGAGTGCAGTGAATAGTTGCAGATTGACAAGGTCTCTATTCACGTAAAAGAAGAGAATTACAGGAGAGTAAAAAACACCAGAATGCAGTGAATAGTTGCAGATTGACAGGTTCTCTATTCACGTACCAGAAGAGAGTTACAGGAGAGTAAAAAACACCAGAGTACAGTGAATTGTTGCAGATTGACAGGGTCTCTATTCAAGTACCAGAAGAGAGTTACAGGAGAGTAAAAAACACCAGAGTGCAGTGAATAGTTGCAGATTGACAGGGTCTCTATTCACGTACCAGAAGAGAGTTACAGGAGAGTAAAAAACACCAGAGTACAGTGAATTGTTGCAGATTGACAGGGTCTCTATTCAAGTACCAGAAGAGAGTTACAGGAGAGTAAAAAACACCAGAGTGCAGTGAAAAGTTGCAGATTGACAGGGTCTCTATTCACGTACCAGAAGAGAGTTACAGGAGAGAGTAAAAAACACCAAAGTTCAGTGAATAGTTGCAGATTGACAGGGTCTCTATTCACGTACCAGAAGAGAATTACAGGAGAGTAAAAAAACACCAGAGTGCAGTGAATAGTTGCAGATTGACAGGGTCTCTATTCACGTACCAGAAGAGAGTTACAGGAGAGTAAAAAACCCCAGAGTGCAGTGAATAGTTGCAGATTGACAGTTTCTCTATTCACGTACCAGAAGAGAGTTACAGGAGAGTAAAAAACACCAGAGTGCAGTGAATAGTTGCAGATTGACAGGCTCTCTATTCACGTACCAGAAGAGAGTTACAGGAGAGTAAAAAACACCAGAGTGCAGTGAATAGTTGCAGAATGACAAGGTCTCTATTCACGTAAAAGAAGAGAGTTACAGGAGAGTAAAAAACACCAGAATGCAGTGAATAGTTGCAGATTGACAGGTTCTCTATTCACGTACCAGAAGAGAGTTACAGGAGAGTAAAAAACACCAGAGTACAGTGAATTGTTGCAGATTGACAGGGTCTCTATTCAAGTACCAGAAGAGAGTTACAGGAGAGTAAAAAACACCAGAGTGCAGTGAATAGTTGCAGATTGACAGGGTCTCTATTCACGTACCAGAAGAGAATTACAGGAGAGTAAAAAACACCAGAGTGCAGTGAATAGTTGCAGATTGACAGGGTCTCTATTCACGTACCAGAAGAGAGTTACAGGAGAGTAAAAAACCCCAGAGTTCAGTGAATAGTTGCAGATTGACAGTTTCTCTATTCACGTACCAGAAGAGAGTTACAGGAGAGAGTAAAAAACACCAAAGTTCAGTGAATAGTTGCAGATTGACAGGGTCTCTATTCACGTACCAGAAGAGAATTACAGGAGAGTAAAAAACACCAGAGTGCAGTGAATAGTTGCAGATTGACAGGGTCTCTATTCACGTACCAGAAGAGAGTTACAGGAGAGTAAAAAACCCCAGAGTGCAGTGAATAGTTGCAGATTGACAGGTTCTCTATTCACGTACCAGAAGAGAGTTACAGGAGAGTAAAAAACACCAGAGTGCAGTGAATAGTTGCAGAATGACAAGGTCTCTATTCACGTACCAGAAGAGAGTTACAGGAGAGTAAAAAACACCAGAGTGCAGTGAATTGTTGCAGATTGACAGGGTCTCTATTCAAGTACCAGAAGAGAGTTACAGGAGAGTAAAAAACACCAGAGTGCAGTGAATAGTTGCAGATTGAC
Organism: Bombina bombina; assembly: GCF_027579735.1. Taxonomy (NCBI): domain Eukaryota; kingdom Metazoa; phylum Chordata; class Amphibia; order Anura; family Bombinatoridae; genus Bombina; species Bombina bombina. The sequence goes on along the minus strand of NC_069500.1, from coordinate 336,254,428 downwards.
AGGGTCTCTATTCACGTACCAGAAGAGAGTTACAGGAGAGAGTAAAAAACACCAAAGTTCAGTGAATAGTTGCAGATTGACAGGGTCTCTATTCACGTACCAGAAGAGAATTACAATAGAGTAAAAAAAACCAGAGTGCAGTGAATAGTTGCAGATTGACAGGGTCTCTATTCACGTACAAGAAGAGAATTACAGGAGAGTAAAAAACCCCAGAGTGCAGTGAATAGTTGCAGATTGACAGTTTCTCTATTCACGTACCAGAAGAGAGTTACAGGAGAGTAAAAAACACCAGAGTGCAGTGAATAGTTGCAGATTGACAGGCTCTCTATTCACGTACCAGAAGAGAGTTACAGGAGAGTAAAAAACACCAGAGTGCAGTGAATAGTTGCAGAATGACAAGGTCTCTATTCACGTAAAAGAAGAGAGTTACAGGAGAGTAAAAAACACCAGAGTGCAGTGAATAGTTGCAGAATGACAGGGTCTCTATTCACGTACCAGAAGAGAGTTACAGGAGAGTAAAAAACACCAGAGTACAGTGAATAGTTGCAGATTGACAGGGTCTCTATTCACGTACCAGAAGAGAGTTACAGGAGAGTAAAAAACACCAGAGTGCAGTGAATAGTTGCAGATTGACAGGGTCTCTATTCACGTACCAGAAGAGAGTTACAGGAGAGTAAAAAACACCAGAGTGCAGTGAATAGTTGCAGATTGACAGGCTCTCTATTCACGTACCAGAAGAGAGTTACAGGAGAGTAAAAAACACCAGAGTGCAGTGAATAGTTGCAGAATGACAAGGTCTCTATTCACGTAAAAGAAGAGAGTTACAGGAGAGTAAAAAACACCAGAGTGCAGTGAATAGTTGCAGAATGACAGGGTCTCTATTCACGTACCAGAAGAGAGTTACAGGAGAGTAAAAAACACCAGAGTGCAGTGAATAGTTGCAGATTGACAAGGTCTCTATTCACGTAAAAGAAGAGAATTACAGGAGAGTAAAAAACACCAGAATGCAGTGAATAGTTGCAGATTGACAGGTTCTCTATTCACGTACCAGAAGAGAATTACAGGAGAGTAAAAAACACCAGAGTGCAGTGAATAGTTGCAGATTGACAGGGTCTCTATTCACGTACCAGAAGAGAGTTACAGGAGAGTAAAAAACACCAGAGTGCAGTGAATAGTTGCAGATTGACAGTTTCTCTATTCACGTACCAGAAGAGAGTTACAGGAGAGAGTAAAAAACACCAAAGTTCAGTGAATAGTTGCAGATTGACAGGGTCTCTATTCACGTACCAGAAGAGAATTACAGGAGAGTAAAAAACACCAGAGTGCAGTGAATAGTTGCAGATTGACAGGGTCTCTATTCACGTACCAGAAGAGAGTTACAGGAGAGTAAAAAACCCCAGAGTGCAGTGAATAGTTGCAGATTGACAGGTTCTCTATTCACGTACCAGAAGAGAGTTACAGGAGAGTAAAAAACACCAGAGTGCAGTGAATAGTTGCAGATTGACAGGCTCTCTATTCACGTACCAGAAGAGAGTTACAGGAGAGTAAAAAACACCAGAGTGCAGTGAATAGTTGCAGAATGACAAGGTCTCTATTCACGTAAAAGAAGAGAGTTACAGGAGAGTAAAAAACACCAGAGTGCAGTGAATAGTTGCAGAATGACAAGGTCTCTATTCACGTACCAGAAGAGAGTTACAGGAGAGTAAAAAACACCAGAGTGCAGTGAATTGTTGCAGATTGACAGGGTCTCTATTCAAGTACCAGAAGAGAGTTACAGGAGAGTAAAAAACACCAGAGTGCAGTGAATAGTTGCAGATTGACAGGGTCTCTATTCACGTACCAGAAGAGAGTTACAGGAGAGAGTAAAAAACACCAAAGTTCAGTGAATAGTTGCAGATTGACAGGGTCTCTATTCACGTACCAGAAGAGAATTACAGGAGAGTAAAAAACACCAGAGTGCAGTGAATAGTTGCAGATTGACAGGGTCTCTATTCACGTACCAGAAGAGAGTTACAGGAGAGTAAAAAACCCCAGAGTGCAGTGAATAGTTGCAGATTGACAGTTTCTCTATTCACGTACCAGAAGAGAGTTACAGGAGAGTAAAAAACACCAGAGTGCAGTGAATAGTTGCAGATTGACAGGCTCTCTATTCACGTACCAGAAGAGAGTTACAGGAGAGTAAAAAACACCAGAGTGCAGTGAATAGTTGCAGAATGACAAGGTCTCTATTCACGTAAAAGAAGAGAGTTACAGGAGAGTAAAAAACACCAGAGTACAGTGAATAGTTGCAGAATGACAGGGTCTCTATTCACGTACCAGAAGAGAGTTACAGGAGAGTAAAAAACACCAGAGTACAGTGAATAGTTGCAGATTGACAGGGTCTCTATTCACGTACCAGAAGAGAGTTACAGGAGAGTAAAAAACACCAGAGTGCAGTGAATAGTTGCAGATTGACAGGGTCTCTATTCACGTACCAGAAGAGAGTTACAGGAGAGTAAAAAACACCAGAGTGCAGTGAATAGTTGCAGATTGACAGGCTCTCTATTCACGTACCAGAAGAGAGTTACAGGAGAGTAAAAAACACCAGAGTGCAGTGAATAGTTGCAGAATGACAAGGTCTCTATTCACGTAAAAGAAGAGAGTTACAGGAGAGTAAAAAACACCAGAGTGCAGTGAATAGTTGCAGAATGACAGGGTCTCTATTCACGTACCAGAAGAGAGTTACAGGAGAGTAAAAAACACCAGAGTGCAGTGAATAGTTGCAGATTGACAGGGTCTCTATTCACGTACCAGAAGAGAGTTACAGGAGAGTAAAAAACACCAGAGTGCAGTGAATAGTTGCAGATTGACAGGGTCTCTATTCACGTACCAGAAGAGAGTTACAGGAGAGTAAAAAACACCAGAGTGCAGTGAATAGTTGCAGAATGACAGGCTCTCTATTCACGTACCAGAAGAGAGTTACAGGAGAGTAAAAAACACCAGAGTGCAGTGAATAGTTGCAGAATGACAGGGTCTCTATTCACGTACCAGAAGAGAGTTACAGGAGAGTAAAAAACAGCAGAGTGCAGTGAATAGTTGCAGAATGACAGGGTCTCTATTCATGTACCTGAAGGCAGAGGAGAGAGAATAGGGTTAGCTTAATGTAGTGTACAATTCTTCAGCAGATGTCAATAAGCAGCATGTTGTCTTCATAAGCAGCACTGTGCTGAGTATACTATTACAGTATACATTGTTTGATACATGGAATCCATTGTTTATTGTTTACAGTTGTATTTATTTACCATTAAGAAAGAAAAAAGTTAGAAATAACCAAGCTCTATAGGGGATCAAAACTAATACAACTTTGGACGTTGAAATTAACAGGGCTCCAAAGGCGACCACTAGAATGATCCCATATCAATATTTGTGTTACTATGTACCAAGGACATTTACAAGGACTTAAACACCTAAAACAGAAAGTTCATTGTTGATAAAGACAAACTCTTGTATTTTCTTTACAATATGTTTCTTTTTATAATTGTACACTTGCTATTTTTGCTCAATAAAGCTTGATTTAAATAAAAAAACAATTACACACATTGCAAACTGCTGAAAGTGCTGCATTGAGTTCAGAAATCCGTCCCATCATCCCATGTCCCTTAAAAGTTTTATAACAATTATGATTTCTGAAATCGTATCTATTTAATTGCAAAGCTCCCAGCCATTCTGCACTTTGCAGGGCAGTCAAGGGTTGGAAGGTCCTTCTAGTTGCTTCTTCTGCCATTTCCCCTACTCTTGGCTAGATTACAAGTGGAGCGATATTTAACACTCCTGCTCATGTGCTACCTCGGCTGGAAGTAAGGTTTTTGCACACGTTGGGTAGTGCTCATATTATAAGTTGAAAGTAAAGAGTTTGCACTTGTGCTAACTCGATGCGCACAAAAAGTCGAACTTGGAGCAAGTAAATGGAGCAAAGAAAGTGGGGAAAAAACAACTTGCGCGCAAACCCGATCGCTATATATATGTCTTTATATGTATACATATGTATTGGTGTGTATATATGTCTGTAAATACATATATACACATATAAATACATAAATGCATATATATATTCATACATATACATCTTTAGAAATGTATATGTATGTATCTCAATATTAAAGTCATTTACCTGCCTTTTTTTTTTCTAACACCTGAGATCTCATATTTTTGAGCCCTTATAACTTTTTTGTGCAATATATTTTTTTAAATAATTTTTATTAGATAGTGTTATTATGATTGTAACTGTACTTGTCAATATATTTTTGATGTGTTTTATGACACTTTTTTGTTTCGTGAAACAGTTAACCAGAGCTTGGTGGATGCACTATCTCAACGAGCGTTAAATTCAATTGCGCTTAAGCAAACGTATTTACTTTAAACTTGTGATACGAGCGCAACACCCAAAGCTTGCAGATGGACGCGATAAACCCCTTTTCGCTTGTGTGTAACTGTTAGCGTTCCACTTGTAATCTGACCACCTAGCTCTTCCAGGAAGGCTTAGAACATAAGTCCTGAGTCTTGTCTGCTCAGTCTGCCCAGACTCCACACTGTGGCTTCCAGTTCCATTCACTTACACAATCAATATTGGGAGACATAGTTCCATTATCATTTATTTATAAAGGTTAAACCAATATTCTGTAGTACAGAAGTATGCAAGGGTTAACATAACACTTATTTATAGTGATGCAATCCAGATCCAGGAGATATTAACACAGGCTTGATAAATAACAAATTTAATAAACATCTCAGTAGGATATGCTTAAGTGACAATGATAAGTTTACAATAGCCAGTTTAATAAACTTTATGTATTACTTTCTTTTAAAAAAAATATCTGTTGCAGTTTAGACACAGAAATACAGACAGGCCACCATTTCTGAAAGAAAAATGAGGCTCTCAGACTTATGGTTTAGGGGAACAACAACATGTATAAATATTTTTAGTAAAGGGGAAATGGCAGTTTTATCTGCATGAAAACAATTCAGTATTTTCAGTATTTTCATCAATCTTTTCATCAATCTTTTCATCAATCTACATTTATAAATAGCTAAACAGAATATCTGTCTATTGTCACTTCCAAATGCCATTTAAACTCTTTCACTAAGAATATAAAGCTATAGTGCTATTGTTTCCCTCTGAGCCATCAGCAGTTCCAGCTGTTATTTGTATTTAGAGCAAACAGAGCTGGAACTGTAAAGTATATGGAACACAAATGTTTGACAAGCTTATCTTTTGCAAATTTCAAGTTATTTCATACTGTAGTTGAAAAGACCAAAGGCTCTTATTTGCTGCAGATGTTTTTCTTTTCTTTTTTTTTATATTTGTCTTGTGGATATTTATTTTGTACTTATGTGATCTCATAATTCCATTATTGTTCATGCTATATCAACCAAAGATTTAACACATTCCCTATAGAATTACTACATATTGTTGTATATGGTAAAATCAGTACTTATGTTCAGTACTTCTCTTCCTGGATATCTAGCAATTAATGGAAATCATGGAGTTGATCTAAGGTTATGGATATGAATAGTGGGTTTGTGTAACTAATTAAAGTTAAATTGCAAGAGTATAAACAAGCAGCCTTTTCTAATTCAATTAAGGGCACAGACAGATAACCATAGTGGGTGCTTAATAACTACTAGATAATGTTACTACTTCTGTAGTTAATAACGACTAATTAATGTTATTTTACCCATAACATATTAGGAAAGGATCACAACTTACAGCATACTGGAACCTGTTGTAGTGGAAACATTTGTATAGATTGAGATGGATATTTATAAAGCCGTCAGCCACAAATACGCTGGAATTCCGCAGCGTAATTGTGGCGAGCTTGATTCGACCCATTTATCAATGCCTACAGACCGGCAAAAGTTGAAAGTTGTGATGTAACATACAATCCGCCGGTTTCAATCTGACACAGATCGATGCTTACGTCATTACAGATGTTCCGAATACACATTCGGCACTATCTGACAACTTTTTCAAGTTATCAAATTTCTAACAGGTTTGCTCGCCACTATTCCGGTCCAGCGTACCTGCTTTTCAATCCGCCACCCTGGAGGCCGCAGAAGCCATAGGAATCAATGGGAGTCTGAAAGCAGCGAAAGCTTATGTTCGATGCTGCCAGATATCCCATTGTTTTCTATGGTAGAATAAAAGTTAGATTTACACATAACACGTTAACATAAGCCCAAGTCTAAACATCCCTAATCTGCCGCCCCGACATCACCGCCACCTAAAAAAGTTATTAACCCCTATCCCGCCTCTCACAGAGCCCACCGCAGCTAACTAAATGTATTAACCCCTATCCCGCCACTCCCGGACCCCGCCGCAACTCTAATAAAGTTATTAACCCCTATCCCGTCACTACCGGACTCCTCTTCAACTTAATAAATGTATTAACCCCTAAACCCCTGGCCTCCCATATCACTACCACTTACTAAACCTATTAACCACTAAAATGTCAGCCCCCCACATCGCCATAAACTAAATTAAGCAGCAGGATAGGGGTTAATAACTTTATTAGATTTGTGGTGGGCTCTGGGAGCAGCGGGATAGGGGTTAATAACTTTATTAGAGTTGCGGTGGGCTCCGGAAGCGGAGTGATAGGGGTTAATAACTTTATTAGAGTTGCAGTGGGCTCTGGGAGCAGCGGGATGGGGGTTAATAACTTTATTTAGTTGCGGCGGGGTCATGGAGCGGCGGGATAGGGGTTAAACATTTTAGTATAGTGGCAGTGTTTAGTGACAGGTATAAATAAAGTTGGTAAAAAGCCGAATAGCAGTGAGATCGATGACAGCTAGTTAACAACAGTCCGATGCTCATCGCCCCGTACTTGGTGCGTGGCTTTTTGACAGTTTTTTAATAAATAAGGAGAGCGTATTCAGATCCGCGGCCGCAATGTTAGGCGATGTTAGGTGAGCGTATTGGTGCCGGCGAATGCAGCGCAATTGACAGTTTGATAGATAGGCCTCTGTGGGTCAACTATGATAGGCAAAACTAGCTTTTAGTTTGGATAGGCCAAGTCAGCAAATTTTAAACAGGACTAGACAGATTATTAGTTAGGCTGGGCCTTGTCAGCAACTAGTAGACATAGCAAAACAGTCTGTTAGTGAGACAGACCAGCTCAGCATCTTGTAGACTGCATGAGGCAGGAGCAGTACAGCTGCATAGCCACTATTTACCACACTTGGAGAGGCAATGGGAGATGTGCCAGTCTACTAGAATTTTACTAGAATTCTTGAGGCAAATACTTTGGCAGATGTGTATGACATTACTGCTACATACTGGTTGACACAGTAGCATAACATGTGCAAGTTGATATAAAAGACAACTGCATTCCAGTAGCTTACTGTAAGGGATTGGAAATTTGTTCATGATTCCATGCACAAATAATTCATCAAACAGTTCATGTATTAGTTTTTTTTACAAAACATATGTACAGTATGCAAACACAATATATTTGCCTTTAAGAGTATTGCCTTTAAGAAATGTTACACTGATACTTCAATCTGCTTTTATGTTCCCAGAAAGTGTTATCATCTAGAAAAAGTGGGATTTCGAAAGAGATACAGGGGGGCGGCAGGAGACATTTGTGTAACATCTTAGAGAGAGGTCTCGGAAATTAGCACCTGTGAAGTCTTCTGTGGGGATTCCACTGATTGATGAAGCTGCATGTAGCTTTGATGTTCCTGTTTAACCTTGTACACTGATATTAATGCAGTATTTGAAACCCGAAGATAATGCATTTATAGTTTAATCACTGCCTTGATTTATAAGATGATTACTGATTTATGTTAATGCAATAAGTTCATAGTAAACACTGTTATTATTATACTGTGATCTTGTGCCTATCTTGCATGCCCCAGCACCAGGCATAACACTAATATTTATTTTCTACTAATATTTATTTCACATATAGCGCAATCTGATATGAGGCAATTTTTAATATATTCACTAAAATATTTTCTCTGTTCTATTGCTCATTAAAGGGACAGTCTACACCAGAATTGTTAGTGTTTAAAAGATAGATAATCCCTTTATTACCCATTCCCTAGTTTTGCACAACTAACACAGTTATATAAATACACTTTTTACCTCTGTGATTACCTTGTATCTAAGCCTCTGCAAACTGCCGCCTTATTTCAGTTCTGACAGACATCCATTTTAGCCAATCAGAGCTGGCTAACCTGAACTCTCCGTGTGTGAGCACAGTGTTATCTATATGACAAACATGAACTAACACTCTCTAGTGGTGAAAAACTGTCAAAATGCTCTGAGAGAAGAGGCGGCCTTCAAGGGTTTAGAAATTAGCATGTGAACCTCCTTGGTTTAGCTTTCAACTAAGAATACCAAGAGAACAAATTATTATTATTATCGGTTATTTGTAGAGCGCCAACAGATTCCGCAGCGCTAAAATCAAAATTTATGATTAAAGTAAATTGGAAAATTGTATAAAATTACATTCTCTGTGGCTGATTTATTAAAGTGCGAGCAGACATGATACGATGTAGCGCATCATGTCCGCTGCACATCGATAAATGCAGACAGCATACACTGTCGGCATTTATCATTGCAAAAGCATTTCTTGTGAACTGCTTGTGCAATGCTGCTCCCTGCAGATTCACAGCCAATCGGCAGCTAGCAGGGGGTGTCAATCATCCGATTATATAGGATCTGACGGATTGATGTCCGCAGCCTCAGAGCAGGTGGACAAGTTATGGCGCAGCAGTCTTTAGACCGCTGCTTCATAACTGCTGTTCCCGGCGAGCCTGACAGGGGCATCAACCACCATTCGGAGTGGGATAATTCGGCTCCTCTATCTGAATCATATAAGTTTATTTTGGACTAGACTGTCCCTTTAAATAAATATTTTCTTGTTATATGACATTGTATATATTATTATTAAGGTTTTTACCAATCTATGAAAATGTTTGGCTTCAGAATTAAACAGGTCATAATTTTATCGAATCGAATTTCTGCTATTTTGGATTGCATAACTTTTCATATTTTTTTGAGAAAGACAATGATGTGTGATGCAATACATAAATATTTATATACTTAAATAGCTAAACCAGAAATGGAAACCACTATTTTTTGGCTGTTACTTATAGATATTAGCAGTTAAATCACCAACATGTATTGGTTGAGTAAGTAACATTTTCACTCTCTAGTAGTTGGTAGAAATTATTTAGGGGAAAATATTTTTAATTTGTAAATATTATAACTGTAGTTATTCTGTCCAGCGAGACTAATTTACTATAACAAAATAGACGTTTATATTCTACAGCTACAAACCTTTTGCCTAATCCCCTTTTGCAAGTGTGTTTCCTATCGGCTAGATTTAGAGTTCTGCGGCCAAAGGGGTGCGTTAGCTACGCTGGCTTTTTTTCTCCCGCACCTTTTAAATACCGCTGGTATTTAGAGTTCACAGAATGGCTGCGTTAGGCTCCAAAAAGGGAGCGTAGAGCATATTTACCGCCACTGCAACTCTCAATACCAGCGTTGCTTACGGACGCGGCCAGCTTCAAAAACGTGCTCGTGCACGATTCCCCCATAGGAAACAATGGGGCTGTTTGAGCTGAAAAAAACCCTAACACCTGCAAAATAGCAGCGTTCAGCTCCTAACACAGCTACATTGTTTCCTATGGGGAAACACTTCCTAAGTCTGCACATAACACTCTAACATGTACCCCGAGTCTAAACACCCCTAACCTTACACTTATTAACCCCTAATCTGCCGCCCCCGCTATCGCTGACCCCTGCATATTATTATTAACCCCTAATCTGCCGCTCCGTACACCGCCGCAACCTAAATTATACCTATGTACCCCTAATCTGCTGCCCCTAACATCGCCGACCACTATGTTATATTTATTAATCCCTAATCTGCCGCCCCCAACGTCGCCTCCACCTACCTACAATTATTAACCCCTAATCTGCCGACCGGATCTCACTGCTACTATAATAAATGTATTAACCCCTAAAGCTAAGTCTAACCCTAACCCTAACACCCCCCTAAGTTAAATATAATTTAAATCTAATGAAATAAATTAACTCTTATTAAATAACTTATTCCTATTTAAAGCTAAATACTTACCTGTAAAATAAACCCTAATATAGCTACAATATAAATTAGAATTATATTGTAGCTATTTTAGGATTAATATTTATTTTACAGGCAACTTTGTAATTATATTAACCAGGTACAATAGCTATTAAATAGTTAATAACTATTTAATAGTTACCTAGTTAAAATAGTTACAAAATTACCTGTAAAATAAATCCTAACCTAAGTTACAATTAAACCTAACACTACACTAGCAATAAATTAATTAAATACAATACCTACAATTATCTACAATTAAACCTAACGCTACACTATCAATAAATTAATTAAATACAATATCTACAAATAAATACAATGAAATAAACTAACTAAAGTACAAAAAATAAAAAAGAACTAAGTTACAAAAAATAAAAAAATATTTACAAACATTAGAAAAATATTACAACAATTTTAAACTAATTACACCTACTCTAAGCCCCCTAATAAAATAACAAAGCCCCCCAAAATAAAAAAAATGCCCTACCCTAAATTAATTAAATTAAAAAAGTTCAAAGCTCTTTTACCTTACCAGCCCTGAAAAGGGCCCTTTGCGGGGCATGCCCCAAGGAATTCAGCTCTTTTGCCTGTAAAAAAAACACATACAATACCCCCCCCCAACATTACAACCCACCACCCACATACCCCTAATCTAACCCAAACCCCCCTTAAATAAACCTAACACTAAGCCCCTGAAGATCTTCCTACCTTATCTTCACCGCGCCAATCAGATTGAGCTTGCATTCTATTGGTTGATCGGAACAGCCAATAGAATGCGAGCTCAATCTGATTGGCTGATCGGATCAGCCAATCGGATTGAACTTGATTCTGATTGGCTGATTCCATCAGCCAATCAGAATTTTCCTACCTTAATTCCGATTGGCTGATAGAATCCTATCAGCCAATCGGAATTCGAGGGACGCCATCTTGGATGACGTCCCTTAAAGGAACCGTCATTCGTCGGGAAGTCGTTGGTGAAGATGGATGTTCCGCGTCGGCGGGATGAACATGAATCGAATCGGGAAGAAAGAAGATTGAAGATGCCGTTGATAGAAGACTTCAGTCGGATCATGGACCTCTTCAGCTCCCGCTTGGATGAAGACTTCAGCCGGATCATGGACATCTTCAGCCCCCCGCTTGGGCTTGGATTAAGACATCGGAGCCAGGACGGATCGGTGTGATACCCGGCGAGGTGAAGATAAGGTAGGAAGATCTTCAGGGGCTTAGTGTTAGGTTTATTTAAGGGGGGTTTGGGTTAGATTAGGGGTATGTGGGTGGTGGGTTGTAATGTTGGGGGGGTATTGTATGTGTTTTTTTTACAGGCAAAAGAGCTGAATTCTTTGGGGCATGCCCCGCAAAGGGCCCTTTTCAGGGCTGGTAAGGTAAAAGAGCTTTGAACTTTTTTAATTTAGAATAGGGTAGGGCATTTTTTTATTTTGGGGGGCTTTGTTATTTTATTAGGGGGCTTAGAGTAGGTGTAATTAGTTTAAAATTGTTGTAATATTTTTCTAATGTTTGTAAATATTTTTTTTATTTTTTGTAACTTAGTTCTTTTTTATTTTTTGTACTTTAGTTAGTTTATTTAATTGTATTTATTTGTAGGTATTGTATTTAATTAATTTATTGATAGTGTAGTGTTAGGTTTAATTGTAGATAATTGTAGGTATTTTATTTAATTAATTTATTGATAGTGTAGTGTTAGGTTTAATTGTAACTTAGGTTAGGATTTATTTTACAGGTAATTTTGTAATTATTTTAACTAGGTAACTATTAAATAGTTATTAACTATTTAATAGCTATTGTACCTGGTTAAAATAATTACAAAGTTGCCTGTAAAATAAATATTAATCCTAAAATAGCTACAATATAATTATAATTTATATTGTAGCTATATTAGGGTTTATTTTACAGGTATTTAGCTTTAAATTGGATTAATTTATTTAATAAGAGTTAATTTATTTTGTTAGATTAAAATTATATTTAATTTAGGGGGGTGTTAGTGTTAGGGTTAGACTTAGCTTTAGGGGTTAATACATTTATTATAGTAGGGGTGAGATCCGGTCGGCAGATTAGGGGTTAATTATTGTAGGTAGGTGGAGGCGACGTTGGGGGCGTCAGATTAGGGGTTAATAAATATAATATAGGGGTCGTGGTGTTAGGGGCAGCAGATTAGGGGTACATAGGTATAATGTAGGTTACGGCGGTGTACGGAGCAGCAGATTAGGGGTTAATAAAAATATGCAGGTGTCAGCGATAGCGGGGGCAGCAGATTAGGGGTTAATAAATATAATATAGGGGTCGGCGATGTTAGGGGCAGCAGATTAGGGGTACATAGGGATAACGTAGCTGGCGGCGGTGTATGGAGCGGCAGATTAGGGGTTAAAATTTTTTAATAGAGTGGCGGCGATGTGGGGGGGCCTCGGTTTAGGGGTACATAGGTAGTTTATGGGTGTTAGTGTACTTTAGAGCACAGTAGTTAAGAGCTTTATAAACCGGCATTAGCCCAGAAAGCTCTTAACTACTGACTTTTTTCTGCGGCTGGAGTTTTGTCGTTAGATTTCGCTCACTTCAGCCACGACTCTAAATACCGGCGTTAGGAAGATCCCATTGAAAAGATAGGATACGCAAATGGCGTAGGGGGATCTGCGGTATGGAAAAGTCGCGGCTGCAAAGTGAGCTTTAGACCCTTTCCTGACTGACTCCAAATACCAGCGGGCGGTAAAAACCAGCGTTAGGAGCCTCTAATGCTGGTTTTGACGGCTACCGCCCAACTCTAAATCTAGGCCTATGTATTGTAATTATTGTTTTTTCATGTTACTAGCTGTTCTTGTAAGATATCATGTATTGGGTAACTCATGCAACTGTATACAATAATGGCAGGAATGCCCACTAATAAAATGCTCTAAAAGATAGGTGGATCAATGCTCAATGACTTTCAAACATGTGAGTCATTTATTAAGCTGTGGATGTGAATCGACATCCCATCATTTCTGCTTTGCCAGAACAAGAAGTTAGGAAGCAACCATCGTAAGATCGCTGCTCCAAAAGTTGGCGGATGGAAATTATACTGATCCAATACAATCGGGATGATTGACGGCTTCTCCTAGCAGCCGAGAGTGAGCAAGGGGCGGCATTGCACAAGCGTTTCAGCAGAAATGCTTGTGCATTGTTAAATGCAGACAGCGTATGCTACAGCGAATCATGTCCACTCGACCTTTAGTAAATCTACCCCATGGTCTCATCTTTACAATTACCAATCATTGGCTATGTACCCTTTGAGATCTAAACTTGGGGGGTGTTAACATTTGCGAATCTATGTCTTAAAAAATAGGTTAAAGGGACACTCAGGTTAAATTAAATGCTCATGATTCAGATAGAGCATGTCATTTTAAACAACTTTCCAATTTACTACCATTAAAAAAAATGTGCACAGTCTTTTATATTTACAATTTTTGAGTCACCAGATCCTACTGAGCATGTGCAAGAATTCACAGACTATAAGTATATGCATTTGTGATTGGCTGATTGCTATCACATGGTACAGGGGGAGTGGAAATATACATAACTTTGAAATTTGTTATAAAAAAATCTACTACTCATTTTAAGTTCAGACTAAGTGCTATTGCATTGTCTTATTATCTTGCATTTGTTGATTATGCAAATCTAATGTGTTGACTGGTCCTTAAAAGCAGCCTTTTTACACTCTTTATATTACAAAGTGCATTACATTGGTACCGTTGAACTTATTTTACTAATGCCTGTTTAAAGCAAAAAAATATTTCTTAAAACTGAAATGCTGTTGTGTAAAATTCTGTTTTAAGGAGGAAGTTTCTTTAAATAGGTTTACATAAAAAACACAAACACAACGTAGACATTGTAAGGCTTAGAAATAATAAAATTAAAATATTAAAAAATACAATAAACATTCTTAGGAATGTAAACATTGCATTTTTGAAAAACATTTGTTTGTTATATTATTTATCAGTTTAACAGAAACAAAAATATCAAGAGAGATGAAACCCACCACTTCTCAGATAGATCATGCAATTTTCTCTTTCCTCTTTACTTTTGTTATCAAATTTGCTTAATTTTCTTGGTATCCTTTGTTGAAGTGTAGGCTCCAGAGCAGAAATACACGGATGGGAGCTAGCTGGGCACATCTGGGGCGCAATCAAATATACGGCGCAGGTTTCGGCGCAAGCGTGGGAACCTGCGCCTCCCGTAATTTCACCTCGCACATCGGGGTATTACATAAACCCCGCCGGCAGTTCATAAAGTGCCGTAAGTCTAATAAACTAGCGATGTCCAGAAATGAGCGCAAGTACAAATTTCTGGAGTCGCCAGTGACTTACGGCACTTTAGAAACTGCCGGCGCCTAAGAAAAGTAAAGAAAATAACAAATCTCCCGTAAAAGTCTAACACGCCTCCCAAAAATAAGCCAGGCACATAAAACCCCTATATCCGCAATCCCCCCTCTCATTACCAATATTAAATGTATGCAAGTAATAACTCAATTATTAACTCCTAAACCGCCATAGCCCACAACGCAATAAACCTATGCAAGTATTAACCCCTAAACCGCCACTATAATAAAGTTATTAACCCCTAAACCTAAGTCTAACCCTAACACCTCCCTAACTTAAATATTATTTAAATAAATCTAAATAAATTTACTATTATTAATTTAATTATTCCTATTTAAAACTAAATACTTACCTATAAAATAAACCCTAAGATAGCTACAATATAATTAATAATTACATTGTAGCTATTTTAGGATTTATTTTTATTTTATAGGCAACTTTGTATTTATTTTAACTAGGTACAATAGTTATTAAATAGTTATTAACTAATTTATTTAATGATAGTGTAGTTTTAGGTGTAATTGTAACTTAGGTTAGGATTTATTTTACAGGTAAATTTGTCTTTATTTTAACTAGGTAGCTATTAAATAGTTAATAGCTATTTAATAACTATGGTACCTAGTTAAAATAAATACAAAGTTGCCTATAAAATAAAAATAAATCCTAAAATAGCTACAATGTAATTATTAATTATATTGTAGCTATCTTAGGGTTTATTTTATAGGTAAGTATTTAGGTTTAAATAGGAATAATTGAGTTAATAATAGTAAATTTATTTAAATTTATTTAAATAATATTTAAGTTAGGGGGGTGTTAGGGTTAGACTTAGGTTTAGGGGTTAATAACTTTATTATAGTGGCGGCGACATTGGCGGCGGCAGATTAGGGGTTAATACTTTTAATAGGCTATGTGGGCTATGGCGGTTTAGGGGTTAATACTTGAATAGGTTTATTGTGTTGTGGGCTATGGCGGTTTAGGGGTTAATAGGTTTAAGAGGTAGTTTGCGATGTTGGGGTTGGCAGATTTAGGGGTTAATAATTTAGTTATTTCTTGTGGTGTGGGTTTGATGGCGGATATAGGGGTTAATACACTTAATTAGTTATTGCAGTGGGGGATTGCGGTTGACAGGTAGATAGACATTGCGCATGTGTTAGGTGTTAGTTGATTTTTGCAGGCATTTTAGGGAGTTATGGTGCTCCCATACTCAGCGCAAGGCTTGCTAAAGCTGCATTTTATGGCGAGGTAAAAATGGAGTAAGATTTCTCCATTTTCGCCACGTAAGTCCTTGCGCTGGATATTGGATACTGATTTACGACGCGGTTCTATGTTAGCCTATGGGAGTAATAATTGCGGGTGACGGGTGAAATATACACGGGTAACTTGTATGCTACGCCGTATATGTAATACCAAAATCGCCTAAAATCTGGCGGCGGGGGATTTTGCGGGCGACGCTGCATATGTAATGGAGGCCCTGGTAAACCAGTGACAATAGGTATATTTTTGTAGCTATCAATCACCATCTAGATCCCAGTAGTGTATTTCTGCTCCTGCCTCGGTTTGCTTGTTAACAAAGGATATCAAGAGAATGAAGCAAATAAAATAATAGAAGTAAATTGAAAAGTGATGCTATCCGAATCATGAAAGTTTAATTTTGAATTTACTGTTCCTTTAAATATATACTGTATATCCTTTGTATAAAGAGTTGTCAGAAAAATGCTGATATCAAGGAGATTACATATTACAAATGGTGGCTATTTAATGCTAGTGAAGATTAAATTTTACCTTAAAAGGTTTTGTTTTTTCCACATTAAAGGGACATTAAATACTTTAAGATGGTAATAGAAAATGATAAATCTTATAAATATAAAAAAAGTCTGCAATATGCTTTCATTATTTATTTTGTTCCCTTTTCCTTTAATTCAATTCTGAAATTGTGAGCTTTTAAGTTCCTGTTAAAATTGAAGTGCAGAACACTGTTACATTCAACACAATCATTGGCTGCACACTCTAGTACCCTATTTATAACTGTCCCTAATTGTCCACATCAGAGAAGGTAACCTAAGTTACAATATGGCAGCTCCCATTGTGTTATAGATACTTAGGGCTCCATTACATATGCAACGTCACCTGCAAAAACCGGCACCACCGGTTTTTACGCGATTTTGGTATTACATATATGGCCCTGCATATAAATGCGGCATGTATATTTCACCCCTCGGCCGCTATTTTTACTCCCATAAGATAACATAGAACTGCGTTGCAAATCGGTATCACATATTCAGCGCAAGAAATTTTACTCCATTTTCACCTCGCCACACATAGGCAGGCGCAGCAAGCCTTGTGCTGAGTATGTGAGCACCGTAACTCCCTGAAAATAGTAACTAACACCTAACGCATACGCAATATCTATCTACTTCCTGAAAATAACTAACACCTAACACATGCGCAATATCTATACCTGTTAACCGCAATCCCCCACTGCAATAACTATTAAATTATTTTAACCCCTAATCTGCCATTAACCCACATCGGAACTAATAATTAAATTATTAACCCCTAAACCAACAACCCCCACAATGCAATATGCCTAATTAAACTATTAACCCCTAATCAGCAATTCACCCACATTGCAAACTACCTAATAAAAGTTTTAACCCCTAAATCCGCCAACCCCAACATCGCAAACTACCTATTAAAACTATTAACCCCTAATCCGCCATTAACCCACAACACATTAAACCTATTAAACTATTAACCCCTAATCCTCCAAACCCATACAACGCAATTATGCTAATAAATCTATTAACCCCTAAACCATCAAAGCCCGCAACCCAAATAACTAATCACTAAGCCCCCTAACCTAACACCCCATAAATGAACCCCATTACATAAATTAAAATAAAACTAAATTACAATTAAAATAAAAAAAAAACTAACTACTTTAAAAATAAACAATACTAAGTTTAAATTAAGCTAAAATTACAGAAAAAAAGTTAAAACTACAGAAAATAAATTTTTTTTTTATCAAAAATAAAATTTTATATCTAATCCCTATAAAAATAAAAAGCCCCCCAAATAAAAACACCCCCTAATCTAATACTAAACAGTGCCCTAAGTTAAACAGCTCTTCTCCCCCCTCTAACAGTAAAACCCCCCACCCACCAAACCCCCTAAAATAAAAATACCTAACACTAAAAAAACTAAACCACCCATTGCCCATTTAGCTCTTTTAAGAGTGCCCATGACTCTAATTTTAAAAAATAAAAAAAAACTAATTCTAACCCCAAGATAGGTATTCACGGTTCCTGAAGTCCGGCAGTGAAGTCTTCTTCCAAGAGACGACCGGTTTCTGAAATCCGGTGGTGAAGTCTTCTTCCAAGTGGTGACCTCTTCTATCTTCATCCAGGATTGTGGAACTGAAGATTGGCGACCGCGGAACTGAAGACCGGCGACCACGGAGCCATGGAGCGTGGAGGATCCTCTTCATATGATCGGTGCTGTACACTAAATAGTACATTTAAGGTACGCAATTAAAAATTACATCCCATGAATTCCTATTGGCTGATTTGATTCTTCAAATTCAAATCAACCAATTGGATGAGAGCTACTGAAATCTTATTGGCTGATTTGATTTTTATTTTAATTGTAACTTAGTTTTATTTTAATTTATGTAATGGGTTAATTTAGGGGGTGTTAGGTTAGGGGGCTTAGCGATTAGTTATTTGCAGTGTGGACTTTGGCGGTTTAGGTGTTAATAGATTTAATAGCATTATTGCATTGTGTGGTTTGGCGGTTTAGGGGTTAATGCGTTGTGGGTTAATGGCGGAGTAGGGGTTAATAGTTTTAATAGGTGGTTTGCGATGGGGTTGGCGGATTTAGGGGTTAATACTTTTATTAGGTAGATCGCAATGAGGGGGAATTGCAGATCAGGGTTAATAGTTTAATTAGGCATTTTGCGTTGTGGGGGGTTGTCGGTTTAGGGGTTAATACATTTATTATTATTTCCAATGTGGACTTTTATGGGAGATTTTATGTTTTTTTTTATTTTCTTAAGCACCGGAAGTTCCTAAAATGCCGTAAGTCACTGGCAACTCCAGAAATTTGTATTTACTTTCATTTCTGGACATCGCTGGTTTATCCGACTTATGGAACTTTATGAACTGCCAACGGGGTTTATGTAATACCCCGATGTGCAAGGTAAAATTACGGGCGACACAGGCTTATGCGCCATATATGTAATCTCGCCCTAAAACTTTACATTTATTTTGTCAATATTTAAACAGCTAATGACGCTTTAAACAATACATCTACATGTTATTCTCAGACTAATCTTTTCTTTTAATGCATTTTTCTATCTAGCATTTATTTAGTGCTTAATGTCCCTTTAAGCGCAGTGATTGCAGTCCTTTGCCAAAGTTCTGATCAGTTACAGGCTCTCTCATTTCAGCCAGAATCTGATGAAAATCACCTCAGATTAATTTGATCGAGTAATTGAGAACCCCTACTCTCATGCAATTTGTTGCATGAGAGTAGGGAACTGATTTTAATTGTGAAATGGTAAATATGGGGAGCAAATGCACCTCACAATTTGCAATGAAATGGGGACAGGTTTGTCTGTTCGCAAATTGATAAATCTAGCCCTATGTGTCACATGTGTATCTGGCATGTTTATATATCTCTCTGTATGTGTTTAGTCTCCCTATGGGAAAAAGGGGCAACCAGACGTGGACTCCTTGCTCAGTGTGCTTAGAGGAATATAGCTACACCTCACTGACAAGGCCCAATGAAGGACAAAACGATTGTCTGGGGTTGCTGTGTTCCTTGTTCAGAGAGGAACTGCCTGGTATTTCGGCGCTGGACTGACCATAATAGGCGGGATCAGACTGATATACTACAGGAAAGTTCTACTCTGTGAAAAGCATTACTGGGCTAAAAAGTTGCACCCAGGTGGTAAATCGCCATAGAACAGGCTAACAATGTTATTGAGAAAGTTGTTTGTTCCTGTGAGTGCACTTCTCTCTGTATGTATTTAGTCTCCCTATGGGAAAAAGGAGCAACCAGACGTGGACTCCTTGCTCAGTGTGGTTAGAGGAATATAGCTACACCTCACTGACGAGGCCCAATGAAGGCCTAAACAATCGTCTGGGGTTGCTGTGTTCCTTGTTCAGAGAGGAATTGCCTGGTATTTCAGTGCTGGACTGACCGTAATAGGCGGGATCAAACTGATATACAACAGGAAAGTTCGACTCTGTGAACAGCATTACTGGGCTAAAAAGTTGCACCCAGGTGGTAAATCGCCATAGAACAGGCTAACAATGTTATTGAGCCAGTTGTTCGTTCCTGTGAGTGCACTTCTCTCTGTATGTATTTAGTCTCCCTATGGGAAAAAGGGGCAACCAGACATGGACTCCTTGCTCAGTGTGCTTAGAGGAATATAGCTACACCTCAATGACGAGGCCCAATGAAGGCCGAAACGATCGTCTGGGGTTGCTGTGTTCCTTGTTCAGAGTGGAATTGCCTGGTATTTCGGCGCTGGACTGACCGTAATAGGCGGGATAAGACTAATATACTACAGGAAAGTTCTACTCTGTAAAAAGCATTACTGGGATAAAAAGTTGCACCCAGGTGGTAAATCGCCATAGAACAGGCTAATAATGTTATTGAGCCAGTTGTTCGTTCCTGTGAGTGCACTTTTCTCTGTATGTATTTAGTCTCCCTATGGGAAAAAGGGGCAACCAGACGTGGACTCCTTGCTCAGTGTGCTTAGAGGAATATAGCTACACCTCACTGACGAGGCCCAATGAAGGCCGAAACGATTGTCTGGGGTTGCTGTGTTCCTTGTTCAGAGAGGAATTGCCTGGTATTTCGGCGTTGGACTGACCGTAATAGGCAGGATCAGACTGATATACTACAGGAAAGTTCTACTCCGTGAAAAGCATTACTGGGCTAAAAAGTTGCACCCAGGTGGTAAATCGCCATAGAACAGGCTAACAATGTTATTGAGCCAGTTGTTCGTTCCTGTGAGTGCACTTCTATCTGTATATGTTTGTATATTATCCAGGTGAAAGGGGGTACTGATAGGTGAGATTTGTAGATTTCTGTTTAGGAATACGCCAACATTTTATTAAAATAAATTGGTTTAAAGGGACAGTCAACACCATTATTTTTGTCGTTTAAAAAGAAAGATAATCCCTTTATTACCCATTCCCCAGTTTTGCATAACCTGAACTGTTATAGAAATACACATTTTACTTCTGTGATTACCTTTTATCTAAGCCTCTGCAGACTGCCCCCTTATTTCAGATCTTTTGAAAATCAGTGCTCACTGCAGGGTAACTTCACATGCATGAAATCAATGTTATCTATATGAAACACATGAACTAATGCCCTTTAGTGGTCAAACTGCTTTCAGATTAGAGGCAATTTTCAAGGTCTAAGAAATTAGCATATGAACCTCCTAGGTTTAGCTTTCAAATAAGAATACCAAGAGAACAAAGCTAAATTGGTGATAAAAGTAAATTGGAAAGTTGTTTAAAAATTTTTTACTTGACTGTCCCTTTAAGGGTTTGATTAAAAAATGGTTCTGTGCTCATGCAAGGACGTCAAATGGATTCGTTATAGCTCAGTACAATCGATGTGCTTATACTGAACCAATAATTATTGAGGCTTATGGAAATTTACAGGTATATTAGTTGGAAATATTGCTTAGTAAGGGCTGGAACTTCCCATACTAAATACAACAGGCAAGATTTTATAAATAAAAGTTAAAACAAATACATGACAGATGGCTTATTTTAAGGGATTATTATCTAACTGAATGTGTATTTAAGAAAAAAATATGGCAAAAGTAGGAATTCACAGAAATAGCCACATTTAGGATGCAATAAATAATGCTTGGTTATTTCAAATGATCAAACTGTCAATTTATAGAAAGTATACAGATACTTTGGGCTCAATTTATGAAGCAACAAATGCTGCTTCGGAGGCCAATCGTTTCGGACTCGCCTGAAACCGAAGTTAAGAAGCAGCGGTCATAAGACCACTGCTCCTTAACCTGTCCTTTTAGGTGGCAGATTCAAATCATCCCGATGCAATATGATAGGGATAATTGACAGTCCCTGCTAGCAGCTGATTGGCCGCCAGTGAGCAGTGAGTCGCATTGCAAAAGCATTTCACTAGAAATACTTGTGCAATGATAAATGCTGACAGCGTATGCTGTCGGCATTTAGCAATGTCGAGCAGACATGATTCGCTATATGCCACTAGTAGGGGATGTCAATCAACCAGATCGCATTCGATCGGTTTGATTTCTGTCCGCCGCCTCAGAGCAGACGGACAAGTTATGGAGCAGCGGTCTTTAGACTGCTACTTTATAACTTCTGTTTCCGGCGAGCCTGAACGCTCTTCGTAAACAAGGGGCCTCAAGCTCCATACGGAGTTTGATAAATATTCCCCTATGTATCTGTTTGGCTACATTGCTTCCTGAATTCTTCCAATATGACATGAGATAAAATCAGTGTGATTTGCACATAGGTAAAACCAATGTCACATAAGATAACGTTTTTGAGAAACCAGGCAAAAAGACGAAAAGTGTTTTCTTGGGGTTTATCAAGTTCTTTTAATTGTGGAATTTGGTAAGTGATAAATGACCATGAAAATGTGTAGATAATTATCTAAATTTTGGATTTTAACCAATAGAAACAGGAGTGACACATATTAAGTATAGGGCTATTTTCCCCAAGCAGATAACGAAAAAAGGGACTGCCAATAAACAATGAAAATAGCTGACTGTACCGTATTTTAATTTTGCAATTTAATGTCCCTTTAACACCTTTACAACACCCGATGTACCCTTAGAAATAATGCAGGTCTTGCCGATCTCCAGAACTGAGGTAAGCAGTACTAGTAAACCCCTTATTGACCGTGTAACGTACAAGGTATCTTGGTCGCTAAGGTGGTTAAAGAAATAAGCCTTTATTAGACCATTGTAAATATGCATTAGATGTTTAAGCTGTATATATATTCTTCAAATGCCATAATTTAATCATATATTTTATTTTTGTTTTGTCTATTTGTTATGTCAGAAAACATTTTAATCCCAGTTGGGTAATGCTCTTAGATCCAGACTCAGAAATCTCTGTAGTTTAAAATGTTTACTTTGGGGGGGGGGGGGAAATCTATAATCAGCTTTTTCACATGTCATAGCATATGGATAATTTTGAAAGTTGTGAACTGTGCTCTATCCTTTTCATGGTTTTAAAGGAAACATAATGATATCTTTGCTCATTTTACTTTCCAAATCAATTTTAAAATCAAATCAAGTTTTCATGAAAATAGCAGTGAAAATGTAATTCTTAAGATCATAGTTCCAAGCAGATTTGGTAGCAGGGTATATTTATCCTTCGATCTGGGCAAAGGTGGTGAGTTATACGGGTTTGGTGATTTAACTCTATTTAATGCCTTTCAGCTATCATAAGAATTGGCCTTAACAACATTACATGTTTTACACTAAATATATGTTAGCATTATTTTACAAGGAATTACATGATATCAGATACAGTTATTGAAGCTAAAAAGTTTTCCTTATTTACAGATATCAGTTTGCAAAGTATAATCTATTATAAAGATTTGTGTCCAAAAACACATTTATGTTAAATAAATATATATATATATATATATATATATATATATATATATATATATATATATATATATATATATAGATAGATAGATAGATAGATAGATAGATAGATAGATAGATAGATAGATAGATAGATAGATAGATATAGATATATATATTTTAATAATATTTTTTTTAAATAAATGTTAAAACAACATCAAGAAATATTTCAGGTAAATGTTGTCACACTTAGATTAGGTCTCAATAGCTGGGGGGGTTTTGAGGCACAAAGCATTAAACTATAAACCTTATGTAAACTGATTTTATTTTTTGCTTTTCACTAGTTTTTATACACTTCCCTTTTTCATTTTACAAACTTGAAAAAAAGCATGTCGGGTGGTAATAACATACAGCTAGATTACGAGTTATGCGTGCTATAGGGAAATTAACGAACGCAACAAAAGTTGCGTTATTTAACCGTCTATAGAGCAGCCATTTCAAGTTTTCAAAGAGCCAACTTGTGCGTGCGATATGGTGTTTTTAAGCTCCATATCGTACACAATCCAAGCCCTGTTTTGACGTGCTCGTGCAAGCTTTCCCCATAGACATCAATGGGGAGAGCAGGTCGGAAAAAAGCCTAACACCTGCAATTGCGGAATAAAAAGCTCCGTAACTCAGCCCCATTGATGTCTATGGGGAAAAAAAGTTATGGTTAAACCTAACACTGTAACATAAACCTCACGTCTAAACACCTCTAATCTGCTGCCCCCGACATCGCCGACACCTACATAATGTTATTAACCCCTAATCTGCCGCTCCCAATATCGCCACCACCTAAATAAATCTATTAACCCCAAATCTGCCGCTCCCGATATCGCTACCACTATACTTAAATTATTAATCCCATTCCCTCGCATCCCAACATTGCCCACACTATAATAAAGCTATTAACCCCTATTCCGCCGCTCCCTGACATCGCTGCCACTAAATAAAGTTATTAACCCCTAAACCTCTTGCCTCCCACATCACTACCACTAAATAAACCTATTAATCCCAAAACCGCCAGCCCCCCACATTGCAACAACCTAAATTAAACTATTAACCCCTAAACCTAGCCCTAAACCTAACATAAACCTAACCCTAACACCCCCTATCATAATTAAAATAGAGTGTTACGGTACCAACTGTGTACCAAGGGTTAACCCCAGATGAACAATGTCCTGCATAGACAATCAGCAATTCACAACCCAGCCAGTTTCAGGTTTAAAACAGAATGACAACTTTATTTGAAGGCAGCACACAGATTTATACAGGTTTTTGACCCCCCCCCCCCCAGATGGGGGTTGAAAGAATGTTGTACATTAGATAAAAGGGAGAAGCGCCCTTGACATGATACAATAGAATTATATTACTTAAATACTTCAACCACAAGACACTCTTGACTCTTCTTATCACTTTCTCTCTGGAGGTGATCAAACAATAGAATGCTAAGCATTAATTAGATTGTAGCTGGAGCCAGCCACTTGTGGTTAGAAAATAAAGTTAACAGTTTCAGTCCTGACCGAAGGGTCTGTCACATAGCTCCCCCCTTGTGGAACACTCCGGCAGACCCGGCTTGACCCTTTTGCGGGTCAACCTGGGGATGACCGGACTAAGGGGTGGTAGGCATGTCAGTTTGCTGGGACAATCCATTTGTATTCCCGTTATGAGAGAGAATTCCTGTCCATACAAACAAGGGTTCAACTTCCTCAGTGCCCAGACTAGGGCTAAACAGTCCTTCAAAATATCATCGGCTTCTTTACGTGGTTTTTGTACCTGCTCTTTATAGGTATCCACAATCCCTTCATACTGACATAGGGTGCCCTTGAGTTGCTGCACCTCCCTATGAGCCAGCGTCAGCTTCTCCTCAAGTGTCACTAAGTTTGTCCTTAATGTTTCATGTTCCACTCTCAAGCTGGTGTTTTCTGCAGTCTGTCGGTGCAGCCTGTCTAGCAGAGATTCCTGTTCTAAACGTGCTTTTTCCTCTGCACTCCTCTTCTCTCCTGCTAGCACTGTTACATGATTATTTAACGTGACCATTTCATCCTCTACGTGACTCTTCTCCTTCATCAGCGCATTGTAACGGGACTTCCACGTATCAATAGCGGATAGAGATTTACTGAGCTCAGCGTCCTGGGGCTTAGCAGCAGGGGGGTCAGTCTCTGCTGCACGGATCTGAGCACGGGTAGTCACAGGGTTAACATCAGCGGGACCCATGGGAGCATAGGCAGAAACAAGGGGGACCAAGGTATTTCCAAGGAGAACATCAGCTGGTAAATCCTTCATGACCCCCACATTCACAGGTCTAGCGCCCCCTCCCCAATCCAAATGCACCCTGGCAACAGGCAGGCGGAACACAGTGCCCCCTGCTACCCTCACAGCCACAGTGTCTCCTGTGTGCTGTTTCTCAGACACCAAGTTCTTTCGAAGCAAGGTCATGGTAGCACCAGTATCCCGTAGACCACTGACCTCCTTCCCATTCACTTTAACCAGTTGCCGGTTATTCCGGTGGGCAGCTTGCACAAGGTCTGCCTCATGTAGGATGCCCCAGCATTCTTGCGCCTCTACGTAGCGGGCCGCAGGCTGAGGATTACGTGGGATTCCGCTAGCGGGTCTTCTCCAGGACTGTGCTTGGTTCGCTGCGTTTAGGGGACACTCTGGTCTTTTGTGCCCTAGTTGCTTACATCCAAAGCACCGAATAGGTTGTGAGTAGCCCCGAGAATTGAACCAGGCTCTCTGAGGGTAGTTCGTGGCCCGAGACCGTGTGGTATAGCGGTGTGCTGGGGGTTGGTAACTGGCAGGTGCTGGGGTGACTGGGGGTCTGTACTCCACTCTGGCAGGGGGCTTAGTGGTAGCAGTGTCCAGTTTGCGGGCATCCGTATACTCATCTGCCAAGCGAGCCGCTTCATGCAGGGTGGAGGGTTTACGGTCCCGAACCCACTCTCGAACTCCTGCGGGTAACTTGTCGAAGCAATGTTCCAACAGGAATAGCTGCAGCACCTCTTCCCCAGATACGGCTTGGCACCCCGCTATCCAGTGAGCTGCTGTGCGGTGCACCTTACATGCCCACTCAAGGTAGGAATCACCAGCCAATTTAACAGTGTCTCTGAACCGCCTCCGGTATGCCTCCGGTGTAACCGCATACCTGGAGAGCAGAGCCTCTTTTACAGTATTATAATCCCCAACTTCCTCATCTGGAATGGCCCGAAAAGCCTCACTGGCCCGGCCGGATAATTTTCCGGATAATATCGTGACCCAGTCCTCTGCGGGTACCTGGTGTAGTGCACATTGTCTCTCAAAATCCGCAAGGTACCCATCAATCTCTCCTTCTGTTTCCAGAAAGTTTTTAAAAGCGGTAAAATGCACTTTTCTCTTTTCCACTGGGGTTGCGGTGACTTGGACTGCTGCAGCGCCGCTTTGGCGAAGTAGGTTGGCCTCCACAGCTGCTATGACCCGGTCGATAATTTCCGCAGATGGGTTGGGGCCATAGTGTGCCAGTCTTATTTTGACCGCCCGGTCAAAGCTTGCTTCTTCGGGGGTTCTGTCTGATATGCTGGGCCCATTGGTTCCTTCTGTCCCTGGTACTCTTTCCATCTTAGTCAGTATTGTAATAATCCCCCTCTTCCTGAGGTTACTGGCTTGTGTAGTTGCTCTTCTGGGCGATAAGGATTCTCCCGTCGCTTGCCACCAATGTTACGGTACCAACTGTGTACCAAGGGTTAACCCCAGATGAACAATGTCCTGCATAGACAATCAGCAATTCACAACCCAGCCAGTTTCAGGTTTAAAACAGAATGACAACTTTATTTGAAGGCAGCACACAGATTTATACAGGTTTTTGACCCCCCCCCCCCCCAGATGGGGGTTGAAAGAATGTTGTACATTAGATAAAAGGGAGAAGCGCCCTTGACATGATACAATAGAATTATATTACTTAAATACTTCAACCACAAGACACTCTTGACTCTTCTTATCACTTTCTCTCTGGAGGTGATCAAACAATAGAATGCTAAGCATTAATTAGATTGTAGCTGGAGCCAGCCACTTGTGGTTAGAAAATAAAGTTAACACTTTCAGTCCTGACCGAAGGGTCTGTCACATAGAGCTAAATTAAAGTTACAATTATTAACTAAATAAAACCTATTTAAAACTAAATACATACTTACCTGTGAAATAAAACCTAAGATAGCTACAATGGGCAATGGGTAGCTTAGGTTTTTGTTAGAGTTAGGTTTTTTATTTTGGGGGGTTGGTTGGGTGGTGGGTTTTACTGATGGGGGATCTTTGTATTTTTTTTCATGTAAAAGAGCTGTTTAACTTAGGGCAATGCCTTACAAAACATAATTTCGTTTGTTATTTTTCGTAATTTAGTGTTTGTTATTTTTTGTAATTTAGTGTTTGTTATTTTTTGTAATTTAGTCTTTTTTATTTTTTGTAATTAGTTAGTTTTTTATTTTTAGAGTAGTGATAAGATTTTTTAACGTGTAATATAGTTTATTTAATTAGTAGTTAGTTTAATTTTAATTTAATAGTTATATTAGTTTAATTGTTAGTTTAAACTTAGTTTTTTTAATTTGACAGGTAAGTTTTAATTTAATTTAAGATAGGGAAATTGTTATTTTAATATAAAGTTAGGGGCGCGTTAGGTTTAGGGGTTACTAGTTTAATTTAGTATATTGCGATGGGGGGCTTTCGGTTTAGGGGTTAATAGGTTTATTTAGTATATTTTGTTGTGGGGGCTTTCGGTTTAGGGGTTAATAGGTTTATTATAGTGGCGGTGGAATTAGGGGTTAATAACTTTAGTACAGTGGGGGCCATGTGGGTGGACGGCAGATTAGGGGTTAATAATATTTAAATAGTGTTAGCGATGTGGGAGGGCAGCGGTTTAGGGATTAATAACTTTAGTATAGTGGCGGCGATGTCGGGGATCGGCGGAATAGGGGTTAATACATTTTATTAGTGGCAGCGATATTGGGAACGCCAGATTAGGGGTTAATAACTTTACTATAGTATTTTTGCGATGCGGGAGGGCCTCGGTTTAGGCGTTAATAGGTAGTTTATGGGTGTTAGTAATATTTTTGTAGCATAAAACTCATAACTACTGCTCTCAGATGGCGAAATGGATCTTGTTGGTATAGACTGCAACACAAGATTTTTAGCCTCACCGCAAAACTCATAATGGCTGCGCTATGGAAGTCCCATGAAAAAACATCCGCCTAGATTTAGAGTTTGGCGTTAGGGTTAAAAACCAGCGTTAAAGGCTCCTAACGCTGATTTTTACTGCCCGCTGATATTACGAGTTTCCTTAATGCCACTAAAATATTTTTAATGCTGAAATCATTATCGACAACACAGACCCAGTAGTTAACATCTACCATGAAAATAAACATCCACGAATCACAACAAAAATATTACACAAAGTATACTTACACTCAAACAAACACTACACTATATTTATTTTAAATTTTTCATATTTTCATGTCAAAATAGAAAGGATCAATGTTGCAAGATCTCGGGTTTTTGAAAAAAAAACCCACACAAATCCATTTTCCATTGACTTACATAGACAGACGGGAACAGACACTGATATAGATACATCTAACTACTAATATTATCACATACATACACTAATCTATACACTAATCTATACATACAAACAATATACACCACATTGCATACCCAAATAAGATTTGTATTACGAAATAAATACGATTTAGCTACTTTTTCACACAAGACCATGACGTCACTCACTTTACGCTCAAAACCAGACTTCTATGGGGAAGACGTGCTCGTGCACGCGACAGCCAGATTTCCCTAACGCACGCAAAAAGCGGAGACAAGAAAACTCGTAATAGCAGCATTACAATTGTGAAACTAACTCATGTTTTCCTGCGTTAGTTCCGCTATGACAAATAGATCAAGAAATGGCTATTTCCCTATGGAGTTATGGCTTTTACTTCTGTGAAATTCACTACAACATCAAATTGTTTTATACATTTACATTACATCAACTACAAATCACCATCACTAGTAACAAACATTTTGAATAATTACATCAGATTTAAACGGACAGAAAAATTTGAACATTTCATTATTCACAAACAGTAGACTATTGGAAACACCTCTCATTTACCTCTATTATAGCATTTCATTTATTCAACTCATATGCTTGCATGAACAGCATATCTACATAGGCTTAACACATGATCATTAATGGATGCACATACATTACTTTTAGCATTCACTCATACATGTGCATTGATATGATGGGGGGAAAAACACATTACATTCTCTCTATGAATCCGGAAACATGAAATAGGGATTTTACTGTCCCTTTAACATCATGATTATCACACAATAACAATGTAGTAAAATACAACAACACAATGAGGATTTGATAACTACACAGGCAGGTTGATAATATGATGACGTCATTAGAAGCTTCAAACATACACATTACAGCTTTAGGACTGTACCGCCCCTTTCAGAAGTTTAGCACTCAATACTACAATACTACATATACATCAACGACAGTTTGGAACATCATTATTATTGCGATTTTAAAGGGACGCGTACAATATTGACATCTCGCAAATCACTTATATATACAATATTATAGATGTCAGACGGAAGATCTTCATTATTATTGCGATTTTAAAGGGACGCGTACAATATTGACATCTCGCCAATCACTTATATATACAATACTAGAGATGTCAGCTGGAAGATCTTCATTATTATTGCGATTTTAAAGAGACGCGTACAATATTGACATCTCGCCAATCACTTATATATAAAATACTAGAGATGTCAGCTGGAAGATCGTCATTATTATTGCGATTTTAAAGGGACGCGTACAATATTGACATCTCGCAAATCATTTATATATACATTACTAGAGATGTCAGCTGTTACTTTATCGTTTACAAACAATATTGCAGCAACATTGATCGATCAGATTCTATAACATTATACACAAGTATGCACTTTCATTCATGTTAGCGTGGACGTGTGCTTTTTACTATAAGATCACGTTTAATAAGTATTTATTACGCATATGAACAAACATTATGAAGATGCACTGTATGTGTTACATTTTACACTTTCACATTGCGATTCATTGGGGGAAACAAAATTTCAGCAAACACCTAAAAAAATGCCCACTTTGAAAGCATTTGCGCCGCTCACATACAGACAAGTGTATACAATCAGCAATCATTACGAACTCACTACCATTGGACATATTGCACTATAAGTCCCCCAAACAACATGGCCAAAGCGTCCCTTGTGATCGACATTGTATCACATCGCTTCTGTGTTTTTGCATACCTTGTTACTCCTTGTGTTGTGTTTGCTCTGCTGTTTGGCTTTGTGCTGCTTAGCTTGGCAAATATGGATGATGATCTGTTAGATGTTGCTGCTGATGCTGCTGCACAAGTAGCGATTAATAGAATCAGGCGGGCTTGGTGGCTCTGAGAGAGACAAAGGACTTGTTTGGTTAGAGGTCCTCGTGTTTACAGGGTGAGACCCACCTTGGAAAACATGAGTGACTTCGAGGTTTATGACAAGTATAGGCTCAATCGCGAACAGCTCATTGGCCTTTACAATGTTCTTAGACTTCATCTGGAGCCACGTATACGAATAAGGACTGCTGTCCCTGGCATCACCAAGATGCTAAGTTGTATATACATCCTGGCCTCCGGGAGTTTTCAATCTGGAGAGATGTACATGCATGGCCTGGCTCAAGGTACCTTCTCTGTGGTTTTTGATAACTTTCTGGACGCTATGGTACATGTTAGTAAGCGTTACATAGGATTCCCTCAGAATGATGGTGATTGGAGGCGCCTGAAGAGGGAATTATTTGCAATAGCTGAATTGCCCAATGTCTTGGGAGCAATAGATTGCACCCACATTGCGCTGCGTGCTCCAGCTGATGACTTGCCCTTCCGAAATCGCAAACATTTCCATAGTCGCAATGTGCAGTATGTTTGTGATGCACGGATGCGGATTATGCACGTGTGTGCGAATTTCGGCGGGGGTTGTCATGATGCCCGCATCCTCACACAGTCATCCCTGTGGCGGCAGTTTGAGGAAAGAGAGTTTCCACCTGGGTGGCTCGTTGGTGAGTATTTGTGCACAACATGGTTAATTAGTTAGACAATAACCACTGTAGTCTTAAAAAAAAAAGTTGTTTGGGTAATGTGCAAAATGTGCAGCTATAGGATGCAATTTAACTATTTCTTTCTCTTTCCGCAAATGTCTAGTTTTAGCTCCAAACAGATATGTAGCATGTCTTAGCTTAAATGGCCAGATAGAGAATGCAATGTAACCATTTAATTGTCTTTCAACAAATGTCTAGTTTTAGCTCCAAACAGATATGTAGCATGTCTTAGCTTAAATGTACAGATAGCGAATGCAATTTAACCATGTCATTATCTCTTTCCGCAAATGTCTAGTTTTAATTTAAAACAGATATGTAGCATGTCTTAGCTTAAATGGCCAGATAGAGAATGCAATTTAACCATTTTGTTTTTATTTTAGCAAAGGTCTGGTTTATGCGAAATGCGCATATGTAGCATGTCTTAGCTTAAATGGGCAGATAGAGAATGCAATTTAACCATGTCATTATCTCTTTCCGCAAATGTCTAGTTTTAGTTTAAAACAGATATGTAGCATGTCTTAGCTTAAATGGCCAGATAGAGAATGCAATTTAACCATTTTGTTTTTATTTTAGCAAAGGTCTGGTTTATGCGAAATATGCATATGTAGCATGTCTTAGCTTAAATGGGCAGATAGAGAATGCAATTTAACCATGTCATTATCTCTTTCCGCAAATGTCTAGTTTTAGTTTAAAACAGATATGTAGCATGTCTTAGCTTAAATGGCCAGATAGAGAATGCAATTTAACCATTTTGTTTTTATTTTAGCAAAGGTCTGGTTTATGCGAAATACGCATATGTAGCATGTCTTAGCTTAAATGGGCAGATAGAGAATGCAATTTAACCATGTCATTATCTCTTTCCGCAAATGTCTAGTTTTAGTTTAAAACAGATATGTAGAATGTCTTAGCTTAAATGGCCAGATAGAGAATGTGATTTAAACATATAATTCATTTTTAAGGAAAATGTTTATTTTAGGGGATTTTCGTGTACACAAATGAAAAGTATTTTAATATAATAGTTAAAAATAAATTATTAATATTTGTCATTTTTTTATGTTCATAATTTATAGGTGATTCTGGTTACATGAGCCGGCCTTGGCTCATTATGCCTATACGTAACCCCACTGATGAGGCCCAGAAGCGCTATAAAAGGACGCACAGGCGGACTAGGGCTGTAGTGGAGAGGATGTTTGGGCTCCTCAAAATGAGACTCAGATGCCTTGACAGGTCGGGATGAGCCCTCCAATACAGCCCTAGTATGGTGGTGAAGATCGTTATAGCCTGCAGCGTCCTGCATAATATTGCAGAGCGGGCTGGGATTCTGCAGGCCGTACAGGCACCCCGACGCCTCATCAGAGATGAGGAGGATGAGCCTATTCTAGAGGTGCCATTCCGGGACGAGGGGCTCAATGCCAGAGCAAACATCATCAACCGCCACTTCAGACTGTAAATAATAGAAGTTAGATAGGAGTATTGCCAATATATGTGAATTCTAGGGAAATGACAAGTAGAGAATTGTGCAAACATGTTAGGATTGTTCATCAAATGATTAAAATTTTTAAATTTATTACTATAGGTTATGCTCTGGTCATTGGGTTCTGTAACGACTTTGCCACCTGGTTTTTAAATACAACATCAGATGGTAAGTATAAATAATGTATGGACTGTAGCTGGCAGGAATTTGGCACAAACAGACATCATATGGCATACATTTTACAAACTAGTATTTAGTTTACACATTACTTGAATTTTGGATACTCAGAAAGGGATCCTCTAGCAAGACTATGGTTCAAAGTCAGATTCAAAGTCACACATTAGAGGTTCGGTCTGCTCAATATATGACTCATCTTCACACTTGATTGATAGAACATAACAAAAGATGCTACACACGCTTAGTAAGTTAGTGACAGAAATCGTTTCAGAAATGGGGGGTGGGAGAGGGGTGCAGAAATAATTCACCACTTGTATTAATTGTTTGATTCTCACTTTTTATGCCATTAGGGAGATGACTTCATCTAAAGACTGAAAGAGAAGAATTCAAGACTGAAAGTGAAGAATTCAAGACTGAAAGTGAAGTATCCCAGACTGAAAGTGAAGAATCCAAGATTGAAAGTGAAGAATCCAAGATTGAAAGTGAAGAATCCAAGATTGAAAGTGATGAATACCAATGTGATCATGTCTGGCATTGTCTTTCAAATGTGCTGACCTTGAAAACCATACAAAGACACGTTCATATGGTAAGTGGCAACAATTTGATGGATTAAGGCTGTGAATGCATCCTATTGGAGACACTTAGATTTTTTTTTTATTTTAGATGGTATTTCACAATCCTCTCATTTGAAAATGATGAATAAGACACCTAATGAAGATAAACTGTTATTTTCAAGATAATTGACTTTCAAAGACCATGTATACAGGTTGGTTTGCACAATGCATGCTAGTTAAGAATCACAGGAGGAAGGATGTTAAGAATTAGGAATAGTTACATATCCTATATTAGAATATTTTTATTTTACATACATTACCCTTACTTTGTGCTACAGAGGAATCACATTCTGACCAATCAGACAAAGGAATACATTTTATAGTTGATATAGAGGTATATTATTTGAAGGGACATGAAATATTACATTTATGTTCAGCATACTATATAAATGTTTTTTTTAAAATGTTATATGCATTATTTTGTCTAATTTAAAATGCTGAAATTTAAATGTAATATTGATTAGACAATATAATGGTATTTAAAAATTACATGTTAGAGCATAGACACAAGATGATTTTAAATTTATTTGATTTACTGAATATTTTAAGACATGTGTTCATGAAAGAACTAATGTTTATAATATTTTTCTTTCTTTTTCAGAATTTCATCTGTGATGAATTACCCTTTTTTTTTTTATTATTTTATCTTTAATATATTTTATTGTCAATAAAAAAAAATTCATACTATATCTTTATTTTTTATTTTAAAAACATCTTTTTAAAAAACAGATTATAATAAATATCTCCATCTAATCTGACAAGTAAAAAAAAAATTTACTCCCATGACTGTTAGTTCTCTATTTGACAAGCACATGCCTGATATAAAATTTTGTCTCATGTATTGAATTAATAATATAAAAACAGCTTATTCCGATAATGTTAAAGTCAAGTATCTTTTATAAATTAATTTGGAGTTTAATCCATTGATGCTTTTATTGTGTAATTTATAGATGTTAAAATTAGAAAATGTTTATGACGAGGATATGTAGTCTAAATTAGACAGAACAACTTTGTTCTTTTCACTTTTAAGAAAGGAAAGTGGTTAACTTACATTAAAGTGACAGTGCAGTTGAATGCAAGATTTTTTTTATAATATCTTGTATCTTCCTTAGGTATCCAAAAACCTTATTATAATAAATATAGGTTTAAATTTATTTTATATGTTTAAAATTGTTTGTAAATGTAAAGTCAGTTAATTTCATATTTAGACCAAGCTAGTTATTGTATGCCATATTGATTACTTTTCTGTTCTAGTGGAGTCATTTAAAATTATTCATCTTACCTCTTTGATAGATTTCACATATCTATATGTATTTTCATTCCCCTTTAGTTTCTTTCTACAATGTTAACTCCACATATTCCTAATGGTTTGGTCCTTAAAGGGACATTCCAAAAATATATCATTTAGTGAATTATAGACAATACAAATTTAATTGAAACAACATTTAAATGTACTATTATTATCTAATTATATTCAGTCTTTAAATATCCTTTGTTTTTTTTTTCAATTCTTTTTTATTAAGGTAAATAATATATAGACCAAAACAGAATTTAACATTATGATGATCAAAGTAATACGATATTATATTACATTCCATACATAACAATATTCTCAGTATATTTCACACATGCTCTGTATGAGAACAATATAAATACAATACCCATACCTTATTTATTTATTTTTTCAAATATAAAACAAAAAAAGGAAAAAAAGGGAGAAACCAACCCCCCAAAAAAAATAAAGAAAAACCTTTTCTTTTCTCTTCTTTTTTTTGGAGACACAGCTCCTAGTCAACCCATATACGAAAAATAGATAATTTGAATACAATATCCAAGACATGTATCTTGGTTTATAACACCAAGATTACTCTAAACCTTATAAATAGGACATTTGAGAAAGCAAAATAAATGGTTCACAGTACAGTAGTTCAAACAAAATAATTACTAGTGTCTGACCTTCATAACATCACTGGAGTTTTTTTTTTTTTCTTTTTTTTTTCTTCTTCTTTCTTCTTTTTTTCTATCCCTTAAATACTAACCAAACAACAACAAAAAAAAAAAAAAAAAAAAAACAAGATATATCTTTCTTTTCTTATCCCTCCTCCTCCACCTCCCAACATCACCATACATAACCATCAACCTTAATATTTAATGTCTTGTCACTAACTACCTGCCCATTCCCCTTCTCTCCCCTTCCCTTTCTCTCCAGAATAATCCAAATCCTATCTCATATAGTAATCTCCCTGTGACCGGGTACCCATAGTGGTGGGAACAATCCTAATATAACCAATTCTAGGAAAGCTATCGTATTTAAGAAAGGCTGTAAATATAAATATCCTTTGTTAAATAAATATCAATGCAAATGGCTTAGATAATGACATAAGGCATCTATGTGCAACCAACAATCAGCATGAAAAGAGCCTATCTAGCTATGCTTTTCAGCCAAGAATATAATTTTTTAAAAGCTAATTAGAGAATAAAATGAAATCTGTAGTTGTTTTAATATTCTATTATCCATCGAAATCAGTAAAGAACAAATAGCTTAATGTCCCTTTAAGGTGAAGATGGCTAAATACAGCCATTAGAAGATATTTCATTCACAGTGGGGCAAACAATCCAGAAGGTAATATAAATATGCTTTAGTCACATGTTATACTATGTTTGAGAAAGGGAGGTGCATAGATTTATGATCATCAAAGCATTATTTGTAAATATCTACTTAAAGGGACATGAAACCCAAATCTTTTCTTTTGTGATTTAAAAAGAGTATGCCATTTTTAAAAAAAATATATTTTACTTCTATCCTCTCATTATCTTAATTCTCTTGACATACTTTTCTTGAAAAGCATATCTAGATAGGCTCAGTAGTTGCTGATTGGTTGCTGCACATGCCTTGTGTGATTGGCTCCCCCATGTGCATTGCTATTTCTTCAATAAAGGATATCTAAAGAATGATGCAAAATAGATAATAGAAGTCAATTGGAATGTTGTTTAAAATTGTATTCTCTACTTGAAAATCATGAAAGAAAATATTTGGGTTTAGTGTCCATTTAATTGTGACTGGCCAACAATAAATATTTACAATGTTTACACAGATTTATTTAGAGCAAGATTGCATATCAGCTCATGAAAGGGACGAAAAATTAAAAAGCGTTTCTTTCTGGAATATGAAATAAAATATAATTTTAAACATTAACATTTAATTCTATCATCTATTTTAAATAATTATTTTGTGGTTATTTGCTTTCCAACCATATCTAGATATGCTCAGTAGATGAAGATTGGTGGATGCACAGAGATGCCTTATGTGATTGGCTCAGCCATGTGCATTGAAATTTCTTCTGTTAAGGATATCTAAATAAAAAGATAATTTGAGTTACATTTTAAAGTCTAAACATTTATTCTCTCTCCGGATCATTTTTTGAAAATATTTTGTTGTAATGTCTCTTTAAAAATAAAGACGCCATTGCACAATAACATGTGAGCAGTTCAGACAAATACAAGCTTGAGGTTTATTTACTAATAAGAAACAAACGTGTATTTTAACATTTATAAACAGATTATCCAAGTTACGGACATTAGAACCTGAAATTACACATTTCAGAAATGTTGCGTGGGAAACGTATCTTGCAACACGAGATTTGCATCTTTACACATTCTAGTCTAATGTCACACAATAGCACACAATTGATGTGCATTATAAATACATTTAATAGAGCAATGTCAATACTTCACAATAAATCACGAAATTAATTTAATGAACAATAAATACTTACAATGTAAAATTTGTATTACTAAAACGTATTTGTATTAAAGAAACAGAACGATATTAAACCTAGAAATGTCTACAACATTTAATAATGTGACAGTATTAGATTTTTAAGATAATTGAAACATTAATATTTAATGTATCACGTATATTAAATCTGCGTCACACATATTTGCATAACAGGCCCATGAGTTACAAATAAGTCTACATGAAAAATGTAGTAACAGCACCCCCAGGAGGTATGTGTATGGAAGTTACTAAGATATGAAACATTAACGAACAGCCAATCAGAGTTCATCACACAAACATAACTTGAGTCAGTATGGTCTCACAGACATAACAATATTTCAAAATTTTATCTAATCAGATGTACAGATACCATGTCCCATGGTGCATCTCATGTTTACTTTACCATATAAAAGTCCATTACACGTTGCCATTTTTGTCAGTTCTCTAATGCCTGCTGGTATATTAATATTATAATATTATATATATATATATATATATATATATATACACACACATCTCGGCAGGCATGACACCTCCCAGGTTCACCAGGCAGGAGAGTGCTGCACTGGTGAACGCCGTCCAAGACTTTTATCCGCAGCTGTTTGGGAACAAGAGGAGGTTGACAGATGCAAATGTTAAGAAGGCTCTCTGGGCGTCCATCACCAATGACGTTAAATTGGTGCGTGGCGTCCAGAGGAGCCAGGATCAGATCATGCGGAGGTTCGGAGATATGAGATTGCGACTGCACAAAAAAGTCGACCTCATAAAGGAGTGGGTACAAGCCCGTAAGAGGGATGGCAAAAAACTAAGCCAAAACGGAAACTCTACCTACTCCCTTATGAGGTGACTTTATGTGAGCTCCTCAGTCTCCGGATCCCCAAAAGATTTCAATCCTCTCCATCCTCGGTCTCCTCTTCTTCCCTCCCAGCTGCTGGATCACAAAGTCCTGAACCGGGGGCCAGTGCAGCTTTCTCCGTCCGGTGTCCTGGGAGGAGCGGAAGGAGAATCTGAACCAGGTAACTATCCAACTGCATATAATATATTAATATTTGATTCGACTTTTAATAAATGTGTATATAGTCATATATTCAACCTATATAGATATCACAACATACGCTACATATGATGTTTAGATATCTGATTTTAGATTCGTCACACATGAAATAAGAGTGATGTTTCTAGCGCTCTCCAGAATATGCGTCACAGAGCGAAAAAAGGGAATTGCGCATCCGTGAAATCACTATCATCCGCTATTTCATACATTGACTATCGAATCATAACCCAGTTAGAAATATTCATTGTTATTGTTCAATATTAACAAATATACGATTTCAATCTCGTAATACACCCAATTGCAAATATATTTGAAGTCTTTATGAAATTATACTCATCACACTACTATATCACGGATGCGCAATTCCGCTTGGAATCATTGCGCAATGATCATGAAAAATAGAATTGCGCACACATGTGAACATGTGTTTGCTGTAACTGGCATCGCTTTACACATGTTGGTCAAACAACGGATGTGCAATTCCGCTTGGAATCATTGCGCAATGATCACGAAAGATAGAACTGCGCACATGTGTTTGCTGTAACTGGCATCACTTTAGACATGTTGGTCAAACCACGGATGCGCAATTCCACTTGGAATCATTGCGCAATGATCACGAAAAATAGAATTGCGCACACACGTTAACATGTGTTTGCTGTAACTGGCATCGCTTTACACATGTTGGTCAAATGTATATGTTTAGTATATATGGGAAGAATACAGTATCCTTATTTACAATCTTTTACATTATAAAAACTATACTAGTAAGATCAAAATAAACAATGAACTATCTCCATCAATTGATGAGAATGCAACAACACAACAAATGAATTAAAGCTACAGTCAACAACATAAAAGATTGAAAATAAGAATACAGGATATATTTTTGAAGACATTAATTGAGGAAACAATGAACTCATGTGAATAAAAATAGATTATTAGTTTGTCAATGTAAATTTCTTTTCAAATTGTTTGTCTCCATGGCCTGAGTTGTATTAATGATATCCAATCCTCATTGAATATTTTACAGATCTGGATGTTGGTGCTGGAACCTCAAGCCAGGGCTTGCCACAGTATGGTATGTCTCATTTTAATTTCCATTTGTCTTAGAATCATGGACATATCATTACATAATACATTCACATGTATTGATATTTATATGGATACTCTAATTCTCTTTTCTTGTTAGTTTAAATTAAGAATCACGAATCAAATTTTGGATTACATTGTAATACAAATGTAAAATTAGGACTATTTGAAGATATCCCTTTTATTCTTGATATCTTCATTTTACTGTAAGATTAGTTTCATGGCCAATTTAAATTCTGCCCCTGTGTAGTGCTTGCCATTTTTTGGATACATTTTGACAACAATCACACATTTTTGCATATGTTTCGATTTAAAAAATATACATTGCATACGTTTTTGAGTTCTTATCATTTAAGGGACATGAAAACAAACTTTTCAATTTACGGATTTAGACACGTGATTTGCACAAATATTTCTTAAATTTGATTAGCTTAATTGCTTCAGTCTATTGTTATCTTTATTCTAAAGGTCGGCTTAGGTTAAGCAATGCATTACTGGGATTAACCGGCTGATTTTTTGAGGCTGAAAATTGCTTATTTTCATAGGTTCAACTCATGTGTTCAGATAACAGTAGTACATAGTTGCTCCTTTAAAAAAAGATTATAACACAATGAAGCAAAATAGTCCAAAATAAGTCTATTCAAAATATTTTAAAAATCACAGGCTGGATTTTATTTCAAAATTAATCCAATTACACATTTTGAGCTTCATGTCCCTTTAAGAGAGGATAATTAAAGAATCTTGATGATATCCTTAAATTACATATTTGATTGTAATTGCATGCTCCATCCCATTCATTACATCAAAATATGGACTCGACAATTCGTTAACAGCGACATTGTCAAATCAAGATATTTAAATATTTAAGGGACACTGACCAAAAATTATTTCTGTTGTCATTCAGATAGAGCATGCAATATTAATCAACTTTATAATTTACTCCTATAATCATATTTTCGTTATTCTCTTGGTATCTTTATTTGAAAAGCAAGAATGTAAGTTTAGCTGCAGGTCCATTTTTGGTGACCAACCTGGGTTGTTCTTGCTGATTGGTGGATACCTTCAACGACAAATATTTAATGAACAAAAAAATCGCTTAGCTGCCTTAAAAAAATCCCCAAAAAAACAAAGACAAATTTATAATAGGAGTAAATGTAAAATTAGAATAAAATTAATTTTTCAATTTAAATCAATGAATTTAAAAATTGAGGTCAGTGTCCCTTTAATAATCAATAGATTCATTCATCCTTACATGGTTTGGATGAAACAATATTGATATCTAAATCACATATTCACTCTTGGACTTACATTATAGATATAAGCATCATGATTACATATTTTGAATAATAACTTCTGTTGTGCATTGTGATCAATATGTGTTGTGTCCTAAACAAGATTACTGTACATTGCACAAATGGATCGATGTGACACATGGCTTTTGTTCGATTTGTCACCAGTTGTTATTCCAAATGTTGTTTGGGTGTATTATTTTAAAAACATTGATCAATTGGTATATTTAGATATGCAATAGAATCATATGAGATGAATTGTCTGTCTAATATAGTCAGAAATTAAACATATGTTAAAGACATATTTTTCTTCAGAATCACCTTGATTCACTCATGCATTTGTTCTTCAGCTCTATTCTTCACATTTCTAAGTATATTATTCAGAAAAATTGATACTGATGTGATTTAGTGATGTCCAAACTGTGTTCACTAATATATATCTATATCATTCATAGATATAGTTGTTGTGACGAGCCCAGAGGGATCCAGCACCGATGCTGAGCTGCCTTTGCAGGCTTCGGGTAAGTCCATTGACTCATTCATATGTCATTGAAGGTGTATTTGTAATCAATATTATGATCATGATTCTGATGAAGCATTACATTTGACTAAAACAGATAATTTACTCCTCTGATTATATATCGATTTTATTTTAATATTGAAAGATTAAGATCTCAAAGATTCTTCTACACCTTTGTTCTTCAGAATATGGATAGCATATGTTATATTATAAATTTTGACAACAATCATCAAGTGATACACACATGATACACACATGAGAACTCTTAAATGTTCCATGTACTCTGTTTTTGTAAATTTTGAAAAAATACAGACACTAAAATGAAATTCTTGCTCATTGAGAATAACAAATCTGATGTCATTTGTATGCTCCATCAAAATGATGTAAATCATAACTTTGGCTCAGTATATCTTTAATGCAACATTGATGTGTGTCTTTGAGCAACAGTAACATATGTTATAATATCTGATATTAACGTGTACACAACATGTTATGTTTTACAGAGATTGATGTAACATGTGGGATGGAGGAGGAAGAGGCTCCATTGGAGTCTGATGGTATGTGAAATATATCTAACATGTATCCAACATGTATTATTGTCTGTAAACATTCTCTTGAAGAAAATCAAAGTCTACAGCTTTGGCACTTTAAAAAGTATTATTCATTTTCTTTTAGAATACACTACTGCCCCCCTTTCTATATCATGCAGCATGAACATATGCTTGTATTATTATTTCATTTATTTATGATTTGTAGTTAATGGCATCATGATGTCACATGCATATTCCATGCCAAACCACAATAATCATCTTCTTATTGTACAGACAGTCATTGCTATTCATCTGAGTGCCTATATGCATACCATATCCTTATGTCATCATTGTTTATAAATTCAAAACCACTTCTAAGTATATATAAAACATAATCATCTTAAAATGCCTTGATTTGATTTCATGATGTATGAGATGTTAATATATTTTTATTATATATTTCAGATGGAGCCTCCACTTCTGGGCATCATTTTCCCACCCCTGCTCAGGCCCCTCCCCAGGTAGAAGCCCCTCCCCAGGCCCCTCCTTAGGCCCCTCCCCAGGTAGAAGCCCCTCCCCAGGCCCAAGCCCCTCCCCAGGTAGAAGACCCTCCCCAGGCCCAAGCCCCTCCCCAGGACCCTCCCCAGGTAGAAGACCCTCCCTGCCCTTCCCATTCCTTCTGTCCTGTCCATCCAAAGAGACGCCCCTTTGGCCCCCTTCGCCGCTCTCCCCGTATTTTGGCCCGTACAGCTCACCCACCTGCCCAGTCCCCAACTCACCAGGCCCCTGACTCCCCAGCTGTACGGGCTACCCCAGAGCGGCAGCTCATTCCTCCCCAGCCCAATCCCATCCCTCCCCCTGTCCCAACCTTCATTGTCCTGGGTGTCGGATTGTCCTTCGCAGGCACAGCTGTAAGTATCATTCTAAATCAACATTATAACATATTTAAAGGGACACTGAACCCAAATTTTTTCTTTTGTGATTAAAATAGAGCATGCAATTTTAAGCAACTTTAAAATTTACTCCTCTTACCAATTTTTCTTCGTTCTCTTGCTATCTTTATTTTTAAAAAGAAAGGCATCTAATTTTTTCTAATATTCTGAACTCTGGACAGAACTTTTTTATTGGTGGATGAATTTATCCACCAATCAGCAGGGACAACCAAGGTTGATCACCAAAAATGTTCCGGCATATAAACTTACATTCTTGCATTTCAAATAAAGATACCAAGAGAATTAATTAAATTTGATAATAGGAGTAAATTAGAAAGTTGATTAAAATTTCATGCTCTATCTGAATCACGAAATAAATTTATTTGGTTCAGTGTCCCTTTAATATCATAGCACTCCATATACCAATCACCACACTACTTGGATAGAACAATAGAAAAATATTTTTTCATACCTTATCTCTTCTATAACCCACTGGGAGTGTAATTTCTTCTGCTTACTGTGTTTACACAGCTTGGCCTCAAGGCCAAAAGGTTTTAGGATAGGTGTGGATACCACAGGCTAAATAAACTATTTAAATTGCCAATGTAAGGACAATGGAAATACTTTTGAAAAACGTAATACACTCAAGCTGGAAAAGTGGATCATTGTAAACCAATTAAAGGGGATAACATGTTTGAGTAAACTGTCCCTTTAATGGTTTATGTCTGAAGAACATATTTAATGTGTAAATAATCAATATTGAATCTTTAATTTTAAGAATTATTTGTCTTTATTATTACAATGTATCTTTGCTCAATTTTTATTATGTTGTGTAATTATCATTAATATTTTTAAATTTCTTTATTTTAGGTTGTGACTCAGCATGGCTGATGCTTCTAAATTAAATGTCTTACTTAAAAAAATTCAAACACAATAATGTCTCTTTAAGAAAATAGACTTTATTTAACACGTCATTAGAAATCCTATTCCAATATTAGCATATGTTAGCATATGTAATTTTTTAAAGGGACAGTCTTGAAAAACAATAATGATTTTAATGTAGAAAAATGCAATTTTTAAAAAAATATATCTTAGTTTCTCACCAATTTATCATAGTTCTCTTGTTATTCTTAGTTGATAGCTAAACCTAGGAGGTTCATCTGCTCATTTCTTAGAGCTTGAAGAGTGCATCTAATCTGAATGCATTTTGACCACTAGAGGGCATTTTGATAGAATTTTCATATTGAAAACCTTGAGCTCATACAGCATAGTTACCCTGGATTGATCAGTGATTGGCTAAAATGTTGGTCTGTCAAAATAACATAAATAAGTGGTCATTTTTCAGAGGCATAGATACAAGGGTAATCACATAAGTCACACGTGTATTTCTCTAAGTGTTTTTTGTCAAACTTGATAATGCGTAATACAGTGTTTTCTTTGTAAACAACA
This sequence comes from Bombina bombina, assembly GCF_027579735.1. Classification (NCBI taxonomy): domain Eukaryota; kingdom Metazoa; phylum Chordata; class Amphibia; order Anura; family Bombinatoridae; genus Bombina; species Bombina bombina. The sequence continues at coordinate 336,210,208 of NC_069500.1, read as the reverse complement.
ATAATGTTCTGACTGTCCCTTTAAGCTGTGTTATTGGCATTCAAACAGTAATATGCCATCATGTATAATTGTAATGGTCATTTTGTTTGAGATTAGGGAAACAGTTTGGACATCACATCACAGAAACCAATCAATGTAATGAACAAGGATAGGTATGTGATGATGTGGTGTCCACACACTTGTAACCCACACTCTGCAAACAATCTGCCTTCATGGACCCGGTCCCATAGAAGCAGATTATATGCAGAGTGTGGTCCACAAGTGTAAGAAGACCACATCATCACATACCTATCCATTACACATTAAATAAACAAAAATATATATACCAAAAAATACTTCCTTCCTCTTCCTTCCCCTCTTCTCATGAGACTGAGGCTCTGGGGGGGCAACTGCCCCCTCCGACGAGTTCTCATCATAGATGTTTGGGGAAGTGGAGAAGGAGGAGTACTGGGATAGCCAGGCTGAGGAGGAGATTGAGGAGTACCAGGAGCAGATGGCCCAGGTTCAAATGGCCCAGCAGCAGATGGCCCAGCATGCGCCTCCTGGAGGAACTGAAATAGATCTTGGAGAATCTGCACCATCTGGTTTTGGTCTTGCATAATTTCTCTTTGGCCTTGTATAATTTCTCTTTGGCCTTGTATAATTTCTCTTTGGCCTTCTCGAATGGCACGAATATCTACTGACATCTGTACTCAACTTTGAATATTTTCCCACTGGGAGGCACGCATCTGTTCTTGAAAATCCAGCAATACCTGCACCTCAGCTATCTCCTCCTGAGGTACTGCTGGTGTACGGCGGGCTGCTGGTGCACGGCGGGCTGCTTGTGCACGGCGGCCTGCTGGTGCAAGAGGGGCTGCTGGTGCAAGAGGGTCTGCTGGTGCAAGAGGGTCTGCTGGTGCAGGGATCTCTTCGGCAGTGGGGGCTTCTTCTTCTTCTGAGTATAGAGGGATGTCTTCCATGTCTCCCCGAGCTGGCAATTCATCCCCACCACTCTCATACCTGGGTGAAGGTGGAGCCTGTGGTTGCTGTGCTGGCTCCTCCCCAGACTCTGTATATTGTAAAAAGACAAATGTATATATTAGCATAGTTCCAAATAAAGCCGTAAATGCTTTTGCTTACAATAGAATTACAAATGCAGCCTCATTAATCCACTTTGAAATATAACAATCAATACGATTTCCGCATTTTCCAAACTGTGTTTGTGATATCTATCTGGTCAATCTGAATGTTTTTGATATTGTTTTAAGTCTGTTTAAATGCACACCTAACCTGTAGCCTAGATACTAATGTAATCGCAAGGTAATTGTGAATGCGTTTACGTAATAATGTGTAAAAAAGCGTAATAGCATTAATCATATCCTTAAATACATTCTTTAGTTTTGATGTTAAGAGATTATTAAATGAGTTTACCGTCAGATGAGAGTGGCAGGTTCCCGGTATTGAATCCTCCGATACCGACTATGGCCACCTCGGAGAAGCTGGGACACAACCTTTCCTCCCATGGGGAATACTTCATGGTCATTGGAGGCCCGCTACCGGTCCCTGTTGCGTGTTGGTACTCCCTCAATATTTTTTTTTCCAGCTCCATTTTGCAGTCCCGGTAGTGATGTTTAATGGATTTGACATCCCTGTTGTGGCCCCCCACTGCATTAACTGCATCCCTGTTCCTGATCTCCAGCCAGAGCTTCCTCTTCTCCATCGGGGTGGCCTTCTGAGCCTGCAGCCTCCTAGACCTTTCCATATATACCTCTATGAGGGCCTCCATCTCCTCCATGGTATACCCCGCCTCCCTAGTCAGCTTGGCCTTCCCCTGTGATGGTGTCCTCTGTTTCCCGGACTGTGAAGCCCTACTCTGTCCGCCACTTGGCCCAGTCACTTGTTCATCTTGAACCAAGTGGCTGGGTCCACCCACCGCTTCCTCCCCCGCTTCCTGCCCCCCTTCCTGCCCCCTTCCTGTCCTGTTCCTCTTCCTCTCCCTCTCCCCCTCCCCCTCCCTCTCCCCTGACTAATCTCCTGCCTGCCCTCCTCTTCCATCTCTTCCCTACACTGATCCCTAACTACTACAACAAAAAGTGAATGTGCCCAAATGAAAGGGGGTCAAAATAAATAAATAAAAAGACAAAAAAGTGCAAACAAAAACGTATAAGAAGACTAAAATGAGGATATGTAAACTAAATGTAATGATGGGATGGGTATGGGCTTAAAAGGAATGGGGTATGGGCTTAAAGGGAATGGGGTATGGGATTACAGGGAATGGGGTATGGGATGAAAGGGAATGGGGTATGGGATTACAGGTAATGGGATTACAGGGAATGGGGTATGTAGTGTAGTATGGGAGGGTATGGGGTATGGAGTGTATGTAGTGTTATTGATAAGTGTATTTATTGAATGTGTTTGCATATAAATGTGTTACGTATACAGAAAAATCGCTCGCACACACACCCAAACCAACTCTCGCTCACTACCGCTCTCTTACTATCTCACACTACAAATAACTAACTCACACCATCACTAACTAACTCACGCTACCACTAACTCACGCTACCACTAACTCACTCTACCACTAACTAATTTGCACAATAACACTAACTCACTCACAATAACACTAACTCACTCTCTCACACTAACACTAACTCTCACAATAACACTAACTCGCACTAACTCTCACAATAACTCACTAAATCTCTAATCTCCAAAAACCCACCAGCAACACAGTCAAAGAAGCCATGCTTGTGGCGTGTAAATGTTTAATGATGTACCGGTTTGCCTTGAAAATTGTGTTCAGGTGTGCTGTGTTAGTAATTAGTATGTGTGCAATGTGTATTAGTTGTGTGAATTTGCGCATGCTCATTTTGAGTTAGTATTTGTGGAATGTGTAGAATGCGATGATGTCATAGTGATCATTTTCAATAACATTGTCCAATAGTATTATGTGTAAATGTAAATGTTGATTTGTGATGGTGTCGTATTTGTGAAGTGTTGTAAATGTTTGTTTGTACTAATATTCCGTAATGTTGAATGCGAGTGTTTTGCTTGTGTATGAGTGTGCATTTTTTTTTCGTGTTGTGTTGTTCCGTGTTTTCGGATCGTAAGGTATATGTGTATTCCTCGTTTAGTGTAATGTTTGATTTTTCCCGCTTGTGAATGTGTAATGTGTGTGTGCTATATTTTGTGATTGTTGTTATTACATTTGCATTTTGTTTTTATTGTGCATTATGTGGTATAGGTCATATGACCGAGCAGTGCATATTTCTTGCGAGATCGAGTGTTAGGTGAAAAATGCGTGCTTTTCTGATTTCTCATTGATCTCTATAGGAGACTACGCGTATAAAATGCGTTAGGAGTCGCGTTAGGAGCTTGTTTTGAAACTCGTAATACCAGCGTTAAAAACAGTGCGCGTAAAAAAAAAAGATGCTTAGCTAACGCACCCCTTCTAACGCAAAACTCTAAATCTAGGCGATCCTTTTTATGTGTGCGGGACTGACGTTGCGTTACAGGCTAAAAGGCTTGCGGTATAGCTATAACGACAAGACTTGTAATGGCTGCGTTGCTGTTTTAATTTTTATCTTTTTATTTTTTTCAGCATTGAAACACAAACACAAAACTCGTAATCTAAGTGATAGTAACATAGCAGATTTGCTTGAAAAAAGACAGAAGTCCATTGGGTTCAACCTATACAAATCTCAATATACTTACAAAAATGCTCTAGTTGAGCTTAAATTAATCCCATTAAAAATGTGACCCGTTTAAAGGGACAGTATACACCAATTTTCATTTAACTGCATGTAATAGACATTAGTATAAAGAATAATATACAAAGATACTGACCTAAAAACCCAGTATAAAACCTTTAAAAACTTACTTAGAAGCTCCCAGTTTATCACTGTTAAAAAGGTTACCTGGAACACCCACTGCAAGTGGTTCTATTGCAAAAAAAACAAAAACCCTCTTTCTCTGCATATGTAAAGACTCTTTACACAAACAGGAGCAAGCTGGAGTAGGTATACATCAGTATTCTCTTAAAACTTTGTGACTTGGTTAGGAGTCTGAAAATCAGCGCAGTGATATTTAAAAATAAGCAAAACTATATAAAAAAAAAGCGGTATAGGCTATATAAATCGATAATCAACAAAACATTTATGAAAAAAAAAATCTAGTTTATAATGTCCCTTTAACACAAGCAATCTTATCCCTGAATTTTGTTTCTAGACAGAAATTTTCTTGGAATAAACAAAGCTTCTGCCATCTCTGTATATGGGCCTTGAATATATTTACGTAAAGTGTCACCTCTCAAGTGCCTTTTTTTCTAGAGAAAACAGACCCAGTTTGGTTAACCTCTCCTTAAAGCTTCAATTCTTATTAGCCTTAGAAGCTGCTGCCCTGAATTGTGCACCCATCTTTAGCTTGTTGTCTATTACAACTCGAAAATCCCTTTCCTCTTCTGTTTTGCTAATTCTAGTCCCAATTAAATAATAGATTGCCTGCTTATTTTTACTTCCAAAATGTAGAACCTTGCATTTCCCATATTAAATATAATTTTCCCTTTACCTACCCATTCTTCAAATTTTTGAAGATCCCCTTGTAAAGCAAGTTCATCCTGCACTGACCTTATGACCTTACACAACTTTGTATCATCTGCAAAAATAGAGATGTTGCTATTTAAAATTTGCTCAAAGTCATTAATAAAACTATTAAAAAGAACAGGGCCCAGTACTAATCTCTGGGGGAATCCACTGATTATATTTCTCCAATGTGAGTATGATCCATTTAGTACTACTCATTGCTCCCTGCCTTTTATCCAGTTATTTATCCATGAACTAACATTTTCAGCTATTCCCAGTCCCTTAGTTTTGTACATTAATCTCTCATGTTGAACTGTATCAAACGCCTTTGCAAAATGCAAGTATATCCCATCAACTGATTCCACTTTAGCTACATTTTTACTTACTTCCTCATATAAACTAATTAGATTAGTTTGACATTATATATTTCTCATGAAACTATGCATATTTGAACTCATAATCTTGTTTGCATGAATATACTCATCAATATAATCCCGTATAATCCCTTCAAGAATCTTCCACCTTTTTGATGTCTTTTAAAATGTAACGATATGGGAGTGGTAATCCTCAATAGACCTCAGATGCTCTAGAAAGCAATCTTTTAAGGGGCGAGTAGTGAGTCCTACATACTGCTTATTACACCCCCTACAGGTCAAAAGATATATTAGATATGAGGAATTACAAGTGGAATATTGTCTTATCTGTTTTTTCCAGTGACTTGGAATGTGAACTCCGGGCCAAACATGGCATAAGAACATAATTTATATCTATTACTGTTGCACTTAAAAAAGCCTTGCTTTAAAGAAAGCCAGTTCTTTTTCTTACTTACTTGTAGCATAGAGGGTGACAGGATGTTACCCAACGTTTTTGCGTTATGTGAGATAAAGCTACATCCTTCAAGTTCATTCTGGTATGCTATGGAAATGATACAAAGATCTGTGAGGTTAAGGATAACTTCAGGATTTTTTTGTAGGCAAAGACCTATTGGATCTTGAAAGTAAGAATCCAAGCATCCATTGGTTTCAATTTTGAATGTAATATGATAAATATATCATCATAATCTAATATAATTAAATATTCTAATATAATATAATTAAATTAATCAATCAATTAATTAATATTCAAGTATATTATCTAGTGGGAATGGCTATACCCATGATGTTTTTTTTATTATTATTATTTTGGAGTCTATATAAGAAAAACAGGATTAGGCTTTTTTTCATTAGCAAAGTGATAACAATTTTTCCAAGTCAAACACAGCCAAGCTTGATAACTGGCACAAGATTTGATTATCCATTTTCCCATAAAAACACCCTTAACTACTGATAATGGATGCTCATCACTGAAATCTAAAATGGGTAAATAGGATTAATGAGTTCATGTTGGTGTCTTGAAATTGGATTGAGTGGTGTTTATGATAAATGTAAAACAATTTTAATGTCATTTGTACTTTTTAAATTAATTGAGAAAACTTTATGAGGTTTTTTTTTACAATATTTTCATATAAAATAAAAAATAACACTACAGGAAATTAATTAATCTTCTGTAAATTTACTTTATATTTCTCATACTTTGAAATCACTAGGTAACAAGGTTTAAATTGCTAGCAAATGCGTCAAACCTCACTGTGCAGAACAAGATTTGTTTTTGCAGTTTTTTTTAATGACCTTGTTAGTTGTGTGAGATATAATGTATATGCAAATTTAATACATATACATATGTAAATGTCTGTCCCACCCATTGAAGGAGGAACTATACAATACCATACAATCATATAAACATCTAAAATGGCATCTGTTTTCATTTCAGAGTGTATTGAACATTCCTGAGATTATAGAATGATTTAAAATTGTCTTGAAAAATGTATCAAAACCCAGGTTTGCACTTTATTAGCACTCTTTGTGTTGTACTGATTTTTTGTTCCTCTGTTTTGTACAAATGTTTGTTTGAAACAACTTTCTATATAGGGTGTTTATTTACGCAATGTTCTCAAATATATATTGCCCGCCATATACCAGAGCTCTCTTTCTTTTTGTGTTGTAACTTTCTTCATGTTTTGGATTCAATGTATCCATTATATTGCAAAACTTGTGGTCGGGGGATTGTGATTGCATATGTGAGTGTTGTCCATGCATTATATGGACTTTACTGCTATGCACTTGGATCCAAACAGAAATGGTGTTATTGTTTGTATTGTGGTCTCTTCAAACTTTAAACCTAACACCCTAACATAAACCCCATGTCTAAACACCCCTAATCTGCTGCCCCCGACATCGCCGACACCTACATAAACTTATTAACCCCTAATCTGCTGCCCCCGACATCGTCGCCACCAAAATAAATCTTTTAACCCCTAATCTGCTGCTCATAAAGTTATTAACCCTTATTCCCCCGCACCCCAACATCGCCCAAACTATAATAAAGATATTAACCCCTATTCCGCCGCTACCCGACATTGCCGCCACTAAATAAAGTTATTAACCCCTAAACCTCTGGCCTCCCACATCACTGCCACTAAATAAACCTATTAACCCCTAAACTGACAACCCCCCATATCATAAAAAACTAAATTTAACTATTAACCCCTAAACCTAACAACCCCCTAACTATAAATTAAAATTACAATATCCCTATCTTAAAATAAATAAAAACTTACCTGGGAAACCTAAGTTTAAACTATAAATTAAACTAACATTACTATTATAATAAAAATAAAATAACCATCAATTAAATAAATTAAATAACTCATTAAAAAAAACTAACGCTACTAAAAAAATATAATCTACAGTTACAAAAAATTACAAATAATAAATTACAAAAAAAAATACTAAAGTACAAAAAATAAAAAATACTAAATTACCAAAAATAACAAATGAAATTATCCAAAATAAAAACAATTACACCTAATCTAATAGCCCTATAAAAATAAAAAAGCCCTCCCCCACTATAAAAAATCCTACCCTACAATAAACTACCACTAGGCCTTTTGTAGTGCATTGCCCTAAAGAAATTAGCTCTTTTCCATCCAAAAAAAATACAAAGACTCCCCCAACAGTAAAACCCACCACCCAACCAAACCCCAAAATAAAAAACCTAACTCTAAAAAAAACTATGCTACCCATTGCCCCATTATTTTAAGAATGCCCAAAACCCTAATCTAAAAAAAAAAAACACCCAAAAAAGGTTTATAAAAACCTAATACTAACCCCCGACGATCCACTTACAGTTTTGGAAGTCCGGACATCCATCCTCATCCAGGCAGGGAAGTCTTCATCCAGGCGGCGAGAATTCTTTATCCAGACAGAGAGGTCTTCATCCATCCAGGCAGCATCTTCTATCTTCATCCAGGCGGCATCTTCTATCATCATCCCGGCGGCGCGGAGTGGCTCCATCCTGAAGACATCTGGCGCGGAGCTTCCTCTTCATACGGTTGCTGCTGTATACTGAATCTTCAATGCAAGGGAGCCTTTTCATCCCTTGCATTCCTATTGGCTGATTTGATTTTGGAAAGTCAAATCAGCCAGTAGGATGAGAGCTACTGAAATCCTATTGGCTGTTCAATTCAGCCAATAAAATGAGAGCTATTAGGTTTAGGGGTTAATAGTTTAATTTAGTTTTTGGCAATGTGGGGGGCTGGTGGTTTAGGGGTTAATAGGTTTAATAAGTGGTAGTGATGTGGGAGGCCAGAGGTTTAGGGGTTAATACATTTATTTAGTGGTGGCGATGTCGGGGAGCAGCGGAATAGGGGTTAATATCTTTATTATAGTGGCGACGATGTTGGGGAGCAGCGGAATAGGGGTTAATAACTTTAGTATAGTGGCGACGACGTTGGGGAGCAGGGGAATAGGGGTTAATAACTTTAGTATAGTGGCGACGATGTTGGGGAGCAGTTGAATAGGGGTTAATAAATGTTATTAGTGGTGGCAATGTCGGGAGCAGAAGATTAGGGTTAATAATTTTAAAATAGTGTTTGCAATGCGGGAGGGCCTCGGTTTAGGGGTTAATAGTGTAGTTTATGGATGTTAGTGTACTTTGTAACCGTTTAGTTATGAGTTTTGTGTAACAGTTTTTTTGCGTAAAACTCATAACTACTGCTCACAGATTACGGAACTGATTGTGTCGGTATAGGCTGTAACGCAAGCTTTTAAGCCTCATCGCAAAACTTGTAATGGCAGCGCTATGGAAATCCCATGAAAAAACATAATTTTTTTGAGTGCGTGACTAACGTTGCGTTACAGGCTAAAAGGCAGTACAGTTATACCGACAAGATTCGTAAAGTCTGCATTGCTGTTTTAACTCTGAAATGGCAATTTTTGCAGCGTTAAATCACGAACGCAAAACTCGTAATCTAGGTGTTTATTTTTACATATAACATATTAGACCTGATTATATTCTTGTATTGCTGGTTATAAAAACTTCTAGTTTTGTGTATAACTTTGTCCCACTTCTTGTTGATCTCCCTAAATTAATAATGATCTTATATTTTAGCTCTGCAATATGTTTTTCCTTCACTTTTTTTATCTTATTTTCTTAGTAACAACAGCTTACCTTGGAATTCATTACTATATAATTATACTTTGATTTTGATTTGTTTTAATCAAAATACTGTTATTTTTAGCTTGTAAAGGAAGTTTGCATGCATGAGATTGTGGTCTATGACAACGGGGCAGTCCATTCCACTCTTAAATGCAGTTATGTTCTTAAAATTATAAAATAAAGTTAAATTTATGTATTAAATTTACATGAACGTTTGATTTCATGTCCCTTTAAATTGTAGCAATAGGCACAAGTCTTTCTTTTCTAATATGTTACGCACAATAAGGAAACATTGGTTCAACATTTGTGATTTAGAAAATGTAATACTCTTAGTCTGGTGGTATATAATTTATAGATAAAAAGGAATATATACTTCGAAATGTAAAGGGACACTGTATAATAGATTTTTCTTTGCATACATGTCCTGTCGATGATCCATTTACATAGCTCATCTGGGAGTGTGTTTGTAATATCGTATAGTTTTGTTTATTTTTTAATACCATTGTGCTGATTTTCAGACTCCTAAACAAGCCCCAAAGTATTAGATGCACACTCAAGTGTACAGACTCCTGCTTGCTCCTGTTTGTGTAATGTTCTTTTCATATGCAGCAGAGTGGAGAGGGTCTCCTCTTTCTGCTTTCTCAGCCCCTTTCAATGGTTGTCCCAGTCCAGTGCTAAACTGGATGCTTCTGATTACATTTTTTAAAAGGTTTTATTCAGGATTTTAAAGTATCTTTGCATATTCATCTTTATAGTAGTGTCTATTAGATGCAGTTATATGAACATGTGTGTATATTGTCCCTATAATAACTAGTTAAAGTTACTGATATGTGCTGCAATTTCCCAATTCTACTGCCTATGTTCTCTTACTCTGCATGACCATGGATCAAAATGTGCATGAAAGTTGAGCTACCAGAACCAAAATGAACCAACATGGCTGACCCAATTCCCTGGTGCTATTATCCAAGCTATGAGTCATCAGTCATTGTGGTTATTTGCAAAGTGGTGTGACAATGAGGTAATAGAAGTAAAGGATAGGGTCAGCTTGAATCTAAGATGGAAGTTGTGGGGAATCAGGGAAATCATCTGAAATGTATCCTAAAATGTAGGGAGGTTACTGTTATGGTTAATTGCAGTGGGATAATCAGAATAGACCCTTTTTTTGTAGTGGGGAAGGTCACAGTTAGGGTAAATAGTGGTTGGAAAAGCAAAATATATGTGGTTAGAGTTGTTATTTGCAGTAGGGGAAGTTATGATTGGGGTTAATTCTATAAGCCAGTATTATAATTAGCCAAAATTCAAGAAAGATGACAACATTTATTTATGTATTTGTTGGTTTGTTTGCTTACTATATTACCTAGATAAATAAAGACTAAATTCCATTTTATTCCATATAAATTTAAACACATTTAATATAACAATACTGTATTTTTAAATACAAAGCACCAAATTATTATAATGCAATAACTGGTTTTAAATGCCTACAAAGGGCCAGATTACAAGTGGTGTGCTAACAGTTGCTTGTGAGTGATATCCGGTTAATCGCAGGGAGTGCATCAGAAGTAGCGCACATATTGTAAGTTGAAAGTAAGCGTGATCGCTTCAGAACAATTTAAATTAATAGGTGTTGCAATAGTGCAAACTCAGATTTCTGGTTAACTGTCACAAAACACATAAAAAATAAATTTAAAACTAGAGTTACACTTATAATAGCACCATCTAATAAAAATCATTTAAACAAAATTGCATAAAAAAAGTTATAAGGGCTCAAATATATGAGGCCTCAGGTGTTAGAGAAAAAAAAAGGACTGTGAAGGGCTTTAACCTAGAGATACATACATATACATGTCTAAAGATGTATATGTATGTGTGCATGTATATATATATATATATATATATATATATATATATATATATATATATATATCAAAATAACAAGAGTATTGCATTGAGCAATGATACTTTTTTATTGGACTAACTATACATTTATAAGTTGACAAGCTTTCGGAAGTGCTCCTTCCTTTATCAAGTCTAAAGCAATACTGACCAATTCAATGTAATTTACAGATTATATTTTAAAACACAGAATAGCTAAGAAGACAGAAAGAGCAGGGAAAGGAGGAGGTGTCATAAAAATCATGAGGGGGGCTTAGGTAACAGGCAGAGAGTGTCCAGTGTAGGAGAACAGGGGAAATATATAGCTTTACGTAGAGCATATACTGACATAAAGTTATATATCAACATTGAATCAATATATATGAAGATGTGAAATTGTATATACAGGGGGAATACAAAAGTTAAAAAAAGACACAAGTTTGGACATAGGCTTACCTGTGTACCTATGTATAAAGAATGTGGAATATACAATGTAATTGACTAAATGAAAGTACATTACAAACATTTTTGATAATGTGTTAAGAATCCAGAGTCCACATTTAGTCCAGAATTAAACAGGTTGAAGTGCATTATCATTTTCATTTCAAAGGTTTTTCTTTCCATGGTGTTTTTGACGTTGCCTCTGAGAATTTTGATTTTGAGGTTTTGGATGGAGTGGTCAGGTTGGGTGAAATGGTGACCAACTGGGGTGCAGTATTTTGTTTCACAGTGGTTTTTGATTGAGTGTCTGTGTAAGTTCATTCGAAGGTGCAGTTTTTGGCTTGTTTCTCCAATATAGCATCCCATTTCACATGCAGTGCAATGTATCATGTATACCACATTTGCAGATATACATGAATATGCCCCTTTAATGTTATAAGATTTATTATTGTGATTTGCTGTGCTGCTTTCACAAACATGTTGACACAGTTTGCAGAGAGCTTTATAGCAGCATTGATTCCATTCTGACTGTTCTTTTTCTCAAGGGGTAGCTTCCTATCTACCAGTTTCTGCTTTAGGTTAGGTGGTTGTCTGTATGCCAGGATTGGGGGTTTTGGAAAGATTTTTTTGAGTGTGGGATCCTCTAAGGGTAGTGGCTGTAAGTCTTTTATGATATTTCATATCCCTTCCACATCAGGGTTGTATTTGACTACTAGTGGGATACGTGATATGTTTTTCTTCTCATGGCTGTTCCCATTTTTTGTAAGTAGATGGAGTGGTTGAAGATGAAATAATTGTGAGTAAGTATAAATTATGTACGTTTACTGACTGTAGAAGCACTATATGTCTGGTTAGGGCTGTTGGAGGAAAGAAAATTTAAGCAGGTATCAATACCATCTTTATGTGGAACTGGAAAAGGACCCCACCCAGGAATACACTTTGCAACTTAGAAAACTAATTAAAACATTCCCTAAACACACGCAACATAAACTGGACAAACTGGTGCCCTCTAACCCTAGCATAGGGACATTCTACATGCTCCCAAAAATCCACAAACCAGGGAACCCAGGAAGACCAATAATAACAGGCATGGACACTCTGAGCAAATATTAGGCCTAGTGGAGAATATTCTTAAGCCTTTAGTTATTAACACCACTAGCTTTATAAAAGACACCACTGATTTTCTTAACAAAATCAGCCAAATAACAGAATTGCCAGAGTATACTATACTTGTGACAATGGATGTGCAATCCCTGCATAGCAATATTCCACATAAAGATGGTATTGATGCCTGCTTAAACTTTCTTTCCTCCAACAGCCCTAACCAGACATTTAGTGCTTCTACAGTCAGTAAACTTACAGAATTTATACTTACTCACAATTATTTCATCTTCAACCACTCCATCTACTTACAAACCATGGGAACAGCCATGGGCACCAAAATGGCACTACAGTACGCAAACCTCTTCATGGATGACTTAGAACAGAGATTCCTAGCCACTCACCCTCACAAACCCTTCAAATACTTTCGCTACATCGATGATATTTTCATCATATGGACAGAAGGAGAAAAAACCCTTGAACATTTTCATAAATCATTTAATCTATTTCATGCATCAATCAAGCTTAAAATGAACTTTTCTAGAGACTGTGTCAGCTTCCTGGATACAACAATATCCATCACAAATTACAAACTGCACTCATCTGTATACAGGAAACCAACAGATAGATGCAGCTACCTCCACAGCTCCAGCTCCCACCCCAATCACATTAAAAAAATCCATAATCTACAGTCAGGCTACAAGATACCACAGAATTTGCTCAAATACCAAGGACCATGACAAACAACTCATCACACTGTTCCAATCATTCAGAGAAAAAGGTTACAAAACAAGGATTATAAATAAAAAAATTAACTCTGCTCTCAATACTCCATGTGAACACTTACTACAATACAGGGAGAAGAAAAACATATCACGTATCCCACTAGTAGTCAAATACAACCATGCTGTGGAAGGGATACGGAAAATCATAAAAGACTTACAGCCACTACTCTTAGAGGATCCCACACTCAAAAAAATCTTTCCAAAACCCCCAATCCTGGCATACAGACAACCACCTAGCCTAAAGCAGAAACTGGTACATAGGAAGCTACCCCTTGAGAAAAAGAACACTCAGAATGGAACCAAGTGCTGCTATAAAGCTCTCTGCAAACTATGTCAACACGTTTGTGAAAGCAGCACAGCAAATCACAATAATAAATCTTATAAAATTAAAGGGGCATATTCATGTATATCTGCAAATGTAATACATGATACATTGCACTGCATGTGAAATGGGATGCTATATTGGAGAAACAAGCCAAAAACTGCACCTTCAAATGAACTTACACAGACACTCAATCAAAAACCACTGTGAAACAAAATACTGCACCCCTGTTGGTCACCATTTCACCCAACCTGGCCACTCCATCCAAAACCTCAAAATAAAAATTCTCAGAGGCAACTTCAAAAACACCATGGAAAGAAAAACCTTTGAAATGAAAATGATAATGCACTTCAACCTGTTTAATTCTGGACTAAATGTGGACTCTGGATTCTTAACACATTATCAAAAATTTTTGTAATGTACTTTCATATAGTCAATTACATTGTATAGTCCACATTCTTTATACATAGGTACACAGGTAAGCCTATGTCCAAACTTGTGTCTTTTTTTAACTTTTGTATTCCCCCTGTATATACAATTTCACATCTTCATATATATTGATTCAATGTTGATATATACGGTAAATTTATGTCAGTATATGCTCTATGTAAAGCTATATATTTCCCCTGTCTGTTCTCCTACAATGAACACTGTCTGCCTGTTACCTAAGCCCCCCTCGTGATTTTTATGGCACCTTCTCCTCTCCCTGCACTGTCTTCTTAGCTATTCTGTGTTTTAAGATATAATCTGTAAATTCCATTGAATTGGTCAGTATTGCTTTAGACTTGATAAAGGAAGGAACTCTTCTGAAAGCTTGTCAACTTATAAATGTATAGTTAGTCCAATAAAAAAAGTATCATTGCTCAATGCAATACTCTTGTTATTTTGATATCTAAATCTCTGGACTAACACGGCTACTCCAATCAACGTATATATATATATATATATATATATATATATATATACAGTATCTCTCAAAAGTGAGTACACCCTCACATTTTTGTAAATATTTTATTATATCTTTTCATGTGACAACACTGAAGAAATTACACTTTGCTACAATGTAAAGCAGTGAGTGTACAGCCTGCATAACAGTGTAAACTGCTGTCCCCTCAAAATAACTCAACATACAGCCAATAATGTCTAAACTGTTGGCAACAAAAGTGAGTACACCCCTAAGTGGAAATGTCCAAATTGGGCCGAAAGTGTCAATATTTTATGTGGCCACTATTATTTTCCAGCACTGCCTTAACCCTCTTGGGCATGGAGTTCACCAGAGTTTCACAGGTTGCCACTGGAGTCCTCTTCCACTCCTCCATGATGACATCACGGAGCTGGTGGATGTTAGAGACCTTGTGCTCCCCCACCTTCTGTTTGAGGATGCCCCACAGATGCTCAATAGGGTTTAGGTCTGGAGACATGCTTGGCAAGTCCATCACCTCTACCCTCAGCTTCTTTAGCAAGGTAATGGTAATCTTGGAGTTGAGTATGGATTCGTTATCATGTTGGAATACTGTCCTGCAGCCCAGTCTCCAAAGGGGGAGGATCATGCTCTGCTTCAGTATGTCACAGTACATGTTGGCATTCATGGTTCCCTCAATGAACTGTAGTTCCCCAGTGCCGGGAGCACTCATGCAGGCCCAGACCATGACACTCCCACCACAATGCTTGACTGTCGGCAAGACACACTTGTCTTTTTACTCCTCACCTGGTTGCCACCACACACTCTTGACACCATCTGAACCAAATAAGTTTATCTTGGTCTCATCGGACCACAGGACATGGTTCCACTAATTCATGTCCTTAGTCTGCTTGTCTTCAGCAAACTGTTTGTGGGCTTTCTTGTGCATCATCTTTAGAAGAGGCTTCATTCTGGGATGACAGCCATGCAGACAAATTTGATGCAGTGTTCGGCGTATGGCCTGAGCACTAACAAGCTGGCACCCCACCCCTTTAACCTCTGTAGCAATGCTGGCAGCACTCATACGTCTATTTCCCAAAGATAACCCCTGGATATGATGCTGAACATGTGCACTTAACTTCTTTGGTCAACCATGGCGAGGCCTGTTCTGAGTGGAACCTGTCCTGTGAAACCACTGTATGGTGCAGCTCAGTTTCAGGGTCTTGGTAATCTTCTTATAGCCTAGGCCATCTTTATGTAGAGCAGCAATTCTTTTTTTCAGATCATCAGAGAGTTCTTTGCCATGAGGTGCCATGTTGAACTTCCAGTGACCAGTATGAGAGAGTGTGAGAGCGATAACACTAAATTTAACACACCTGCTCCCCATTCACACCTAAGACCTTGTAAAACTAACGAGTCACATGACACCGGGGAGGGAAAATAGCTAATTGGACCCAATTTGGACAATTCCTCTAAAGGGTGTACTCACTTTTGTTGCCAAAGGTTTAGACATTAATGGCTGTGTGTTGAGTTATTTTGAGGGGACAGCAAATTTACACTGTTATACAGGCTGTACACTCACAACTTTATATTGTAGCAAAGTGTCATTTCTTCAGTGTTGTCACATGAAAAGATATAATAAAATATTTACAAAAATGTGAGGGGTGTACTCATTTTTGTGAGATACTGTATATATACTGTATATATATATATATATATATATATATATATATATATATATATATATATCAGTGACGTGCAGTGACATCAGAGGCTGGTGAGGCAGTGGCTAGGATACGCCTTCATTCTTTAGATATCCTTTGTTGAAGAAATAGCAATGCACATGGGTGAGCCAATCACATGAGGTATCAGTATGTGCAGTGTCAGATTACTTTTGTGGTTAGCCTCTGAATTTAGAATATAACAGTTAGGAAGAATTTTATAAATGTGGTTATGTAACACAAAGTTAGTAACTGGTTCGCCTAAGTGACTAACTGTGTGTGTTAATATTGCCCAAGTAACTAGTATCACATATATATATTTGATTTGTATGTGATGTGAGTTTAGAGGGCATACATAGGAGTTACAGCACATAAGATGTATACTTGTAGCGTGGAGAGCGGTACAGCAAATTGACAATAACAAGTATGACTTGTAAGAGCAAAGTCCACTAATAACACAGTTAGAGTTTTAGGTAAGAAGGCATAAACTTGTAACAGTTCACTCTTATACAACCTGATCCCAGAGCGTAGCGTGGAGAGGTTACTGCAGTCGGCAATAGCTGATGACGTCAGCCGAACAAACAGTGTGAGGAGAGAGAGACAAGGTAGGAGCTGCGTCGCACAGAGAGTGGATGTGACAGGTAGCAGATTCGGCAGCAATTAGGAAGATCCCGGTGAGATGTAACTCAACCTCCGGTATAAGCTTGCTGTGGTACAGCAAGATGGCAAGGGTATTACTGAGCTAGTACAGATTTTACTAGCAGACAGGTAAAATTAACCAAGCAATGATGAGTGGAAGAGGAGGTGCTTAAATACCACTGAGTAAGAGTGGAAGATGAATCCTTAAAGGGACAGAGGAGGTAAAAACCCTGACAGAGCCCCCCCCCAAGGAAACCACTGCGAGGTTTCATGGCACTGGTCTATCTGGGTTACGACGATGGAACAGCGAGACCAGACGTGGAGCCATGACATTAGTCGCAGGCTCCCAAGAATCCTCAGAGGTATCATAACCCAGCCAGTGAACCAAATATTCAAGACGTCCATTCCTCATACGAGAGTCAACAATACTTTGCACCTCATACTCTGGATCATCAGATAGGTCGTAAGAGGCAAGAACATCAGACGTGGAGCTGGTTGAAGAATCACAAGGCTTGATGAGTGACACATGAAAAGTTGGATGGATTCTATAGGAGTCTGGTAATTTCAAAGTGACTGTGACAGGATTGGGCATGGCCAATATCCGAAATGGACCAACAAAAAGTCTAGCAAGTTTCTTTGATGGAAGATGAAGCCTGAGATTTTTTGTAGATAACCAAACCAATTGACCAATGCGATAGGTGGGCTGTTGTCGATGGCGAAGATCGTACTGTCTCTTGTGAGATGCCTGGGCATGCTTTATGTTGTCTTTTATGATCGTGAAAGCTTTCAAAATGTCATTAATAGTGTCATTCACTAAGGGGCACGCAGATTCAACCCTGGGTAGCATATGACTTCTGGGGTGCAGTCCGTTATTAATGTAGAATGGGCTATACTTAGTAGAAGCATTGGGAGTGTTATTGTACATGAATTCTGCGAGAGGTAAGAAAGTGTACCAAGTCTCCTGTTGTTGTGAACAATAACACCTAAGATATTGTTCCAACCACTGGTTGGTTCTCTCCGTTTGCCCATTACATTGGGGGTGATATGAGGTAGTTAATTTTTGGTCTATACGTAAGGCAATACAGAGTTCTTTCCAAAATCTTGACGTAAACTGAGTACCCCTGTCGGAGAGTACACTGGTAGGTATGCCATGTAGCCGGATGATCTCTCTGATGAATAACTGGGCCGTAGTCACTGCAGTGGGTACAACGGGGTTTGGAATGAAATGTGCCATTTTGGAGAACATATCAACAACGACCATGATACATGTATGTGAAGATGATTTGGGGAGATCAACTATGAAATCGAGAGATACATCAGTCCAAGGGATATTTGGAACTGGATCAAATGTCACATTTGGAGATGTAATTTTTCACATCAGAACCCATGGAGGGCCACCAGTAAGATCGTTTGAGAATTGAATACGTCTTGTGGAACCCAAGATGTCCAGCTAGTGGAGAGTCATGTACTGTTTCTAGGATAAGCGTCCTGAGATCTGTAGGAATATATAGTAATTGATTGTGGTAATACAAACCATCAGGAGCCAGATAGAGCGATGTGGTTGGTTTAGAAGAATCATTTCCTTGTGAAGTTCTGACATCTACAGGTATTGTTGTGAGAGAGGCCAATGCATTCTCCTTTGGGATGATGGTAGAAGGTGTATTATCATTGTCTGGTCTTTGATATAGACGTGAAAGGGCATCTGCTTTGCCATTCTTGGATCCCGGCCTGTATGTTATGATGTATTGGAAGCGGGAGAAATAGAGGCTCCATCTCAGTTGCCTTGCTGACAGGGTCCTGTTGGTTTGGAGATATTGCAAGTTCTTGTGATCTGTCAGGATGACCACAGGAAAAACTGATCCCTCGAGGAGATGACGCCAGTGGTCAAAAGAAGCTTTTATAGCGAGCAACTCTTTCTCACCTACTGGATAATTGAGTTCTGCTGTTGTTAATACCCTTGAAAAAAATGCTATAGGGTGTATGGGTTCTGTGAAAGACTTCCTCTGTGAGAGAATTGCCCCCAGGGCAAAATCAGAAGCATCGACCTCTAAAATAAATTGTGAATTAGTATCAGGGAACTGAAGGATAGGTGCAGTGGTAAAACGTTCCTTTAAGGTATCAAATGCCTGTTTAGTAAGTGGGGTCCAATTAAATTTATTTTGTATCTTCGTTAGGTCAGATAAAGGTTTCGACAATGAGGCGAATTTATGGATAAATTTGCGGTAAAAATTGGCGAAACCAAGAAATCTTTGTATGTCCTTCCTATTTTTGGGGATAGGCCACTGCTTAATACAAGAAACCTTGGTTTCTTCCATCTTAATACCTGTGGGGGTGATGTGGTAACCCAAGAATGATACTTGGGTAACATGAAATAGACACTTTTCGAGTTTGGCATACAAACTATGTGTACGTAAGCGGGTGAGGACAGTTATAACATGTTGTATGTGTTCTTCGAGATTTTGTGAGAATATGAGAATGTCATCTAAATACACCACAATGTATACGTCTAATATGTCACGAAAAATATCGTTAATGAAATTTTGAAATGTAGCCGGTGCGTTACACAAACCGAATGGCATAACAGTATACTCAAACAACCCGTAACGGGTTCTAAATGCTGTTAGCCATTCGTCGCCGGCACGGATTCTAATGAGGTTATAAGCCCCTCTTAGGTCCAATTTGGTGAAGACCTGGGCACCACGAAACTTCTCAATTAATTCGGGAATTAAAGGTAGTGAGTACCTATTTTTAATTGTTTTCTTGTTGAGTTCCCTATAGTCTATGATAGGCCTGAGTGATCCATCTTTATTCTTTACAAAGAAAATACCAGCACCAGCTGGCGAAGTGGAGGGTCTAATAAAACCCCTGTCCAGATTTTCCTGTAAATAATTTTTTAGATGATCTAACTCTGGTTTTGATAAGGGGTATATGTGGCCATATGGTATACTGGAGCCTGGGAGTAGATCTATAGGGCAATCGTATGCTCTGTGTGGAGGTAATGATAAAGCGTCTTTCTTGCTGAACACATCTCTGAAATTGTTAATAAGATTAACACTAAGCGCCTAATGCTAAAGGGACCCTTAGCTTTAATAAATTGACCCCTAGCGGTCAAATAAGTGGATAATCAGAAAGAAAGTAATTAAAGCGCCAAAGGACAAAGGCCGGGTCTAAGTTAAGAGTAATATATCATTTATTTAGTACAATAAAAATATAAAAATATACCTTAAACACATTAAAATAATAATAATCGAGGATCCAAGATTTTACAATAAGTTAAAACCAAAATATAAAAATGAAGATACAATTCTTGACTTGAACAGTCTTGTGGACTGTCTAACAATGTGATAAGTAGTATTCCAATATAAGAATAATTTGGTACAATCAATGTGTCTGCTGATGAGTGTTAAAGTGTATTTTGGCTGAGGTGGCTGTCTTCAAATAAAATATAAGTGACAGTGCAAAATTGAGAATAAAAATATATTAAGTATGTCTCCAAACTGAGTGTTCAAATCAAGTGATGAAAAAATATCCAAACAAATAATGGTGAAAGAACAGTGTAAACAAACGTTAAAAAAAAGAACAGTGTAAAACAAACAATCTTTTACACAATTAGCAATCTTTAAATGATGTGTGATGTTAATCAAACATTTAAGGTGAAATCAAGATGTGGTAACATGAGAGCGAACTCCAAGAAAAATAAAAATGGCAAAAAATGAAAAAAGACAAAATAAAAAATAAAAAATAATATCCTGAAAAAATGTGAACAGTCATACAGCCATGGGAAATGTCAGAATGAAAAAATGTACTTGTATGTCCCAAATGAGATGCAGTGGTTTTTCTCCCAGTGATATTTCTCCCAGTGTGAGGTGCAATAAGACTCCTAAGTGATGACCCAATCGGTCAGTTCAGTGCAGACGTTTTTCACAATAAATTCCTATCAGAGTGTCACTTACCAGTCGACGCGTTTCGGTCATGCATTGACCTTTATCAAGAGTCTTGATAAAGGTCAATGCATGACCGAAACGCGTCGACTGGTAAGTGACACTCTGATAGGAATTTATTGTGAAAAACGTCTGCACTATTATTGTTCTTGTTTTTTGACAGAAAGGATCAATATTGCAGAAAACTGAACTGACCGATTGGGTCATCACTTAGGAGTCTTATTGCACCTCACACTGGGAGAAATATCACTGGGAGAAAAACCACTGCATCTCATTTGGGAAATACAAGTACATTTTTTCATTCTGACATTTCCCATGGCTGTATGACTGTTCACATTTTTTCAGGATATTATTTTTTATTTTTTATTTTGTCTTTTTTCATTTTTTGCCATTTTTATTTTTCTTGGAGTTCGCTCTCATGTTACCACATCTTGATTTCACCTTAAATGTTTGATTAACATCACACATCATTTAAAGATTGCTAATTGTGTAAAAGATTGTTTGTTTTACACTGTTCTTTTTTTTAACGTTTGTTTACACTGTTCTTTCACCATTATTTGTTTGGATATTTTTTCATCACTTGATTTGAACACTCAGTTTGGAGACATACTTAATATATTTTTATTCTCAATTTTGCACTGTCACTTATATTTTATTTGAAGACAGCCACCTCAGCCAAAATACACTTTAACACTCATCAGCAGACACATTGATTGTACCAAATTATTCTTATATTGGAATACTACTTATCACATTGTTAGACAGTCCACAAGACTGTTCAAGTCAAGAATTGTATCTTCATTTTTATATTTTGGTTTTAACTTATTGTAAAATCTTGGATCCTCGATTATTATTATTTTAATGTGTTTAAGGTATATTTTTATATTTTTATTGTACTAAATAAATGATATATTACTCTTAACTTAGACCCGGCCTTTGTCCTTTGGCGCTTTAATTACATCTCTGAAATTATCATAACAAAGAGGGAGTTTAGGATCAGTAAGCACTGCGATGTGTTGTGGTGAAAAACAGTTGTTAGTGCAATAAGTGGAGTTAAGAGAGACAGAAAAGTCTTTCCAATGAAGTGTAGGTTGGTGGGTCTTTAGCCAAGAAATACCTAAAATGATAGGGAAAATAGGTGAGGTGATCACGTTGAATGTTATGATTTCAGTATGACCTGTGTCAGTAACCATAAGTAGAGGTGTCGTTTGTTGTCTCACAGGACCTGAGGAGAGAGGTGAACCATCAACAACGTTAAAAGAAAGTGGAACAGGTTTTGTTTCAACAGGGATTTTATTGGCCCTCACATACTCTAAATCGACAAAATTACCACATGCACCTGTATCGATTAAGGCTTCAGTTTTGACTGTGTGTCGATGCCACTGTAAGGAAAGAGGTAGAAAAAAATAAGTGCTGTTTTTTTCTTTTACATTATGGTTAAATATATTTCTTCTGGACCTACCAGTCTTTTGTTTTAGCAGTAATGGGCATGCCTTGACATCATGATCTCTGGCTGCGCAATAGCTACAGAGACCCAGAAGGCGCCTTCTGTTTTTTTCTTGCTGTGTCAAAGGTCCCTTGATCGCTCCTATCTCCATTGGAACCTCGTGATCCTGTTGTTTTAGCGTGGCGGTAGGTGACGGTCTTCTTAAGGAACCTGAGTAGCCAGTCCTCTCGTGGCGGCGTTCCCTGATCCGTCTATCAATGGTAATGCTTAAGGTGTATAATTCCTCCAGTGTAGGAGGTATGCCAATCCTGGACAGCTCATCCTTTATGTCATCTGACAAACCAATTCGGAAATGGTTCTTGAGGGATGGCTCATTCCATTGGGAGTCCCTAGCATGTATTTTGAACTGTGCTATATAGTCCTCTACAGGTTGCTTATTTTGTTTTAAGGCTCTAATTGACGCTTCAGCTGAGCTTTGCTTGAAAGGATCGTCATACAGGGATTTAAAAAGTCATCTAATGAGTTAAGGATTGGATCTTGTGTTTCATAATATGTGTCAGCCCATGCACGGGGCTCAGCCCTGAGAAAAGATATAATAGTCAAGACCTTTAATCTATCAGTTCTGTAGGTGGTTGGTTTAAGTTCAAAAAGCAGTAGACATGAGTTTTTGAACT